>NC_085978.1:1828181-2131212 GCF_910591565.1 Cydia splendana | reverse complement strand
AAAGAAAAAATACGGCGATTTCTTTGCGGTGCTATTAAGTACGTTAGCGAAAATGGAGAAAATAATATTTGCGTGCATAATATTTTACATGAACGCTCGGGTATGAAAAAGGTATCAGCGCGTTGGGTACCTACCCAGAATGCTTACTGACACGCAAAAACAAACTAGAGTCGAGATTTGTCAAGAAGCTTTGGACCTGATACAGCAAGACCGGGAACTTTTTTTGGCACGATTTATAACAATGGACGAAACATGGCTCCATCATTACGACCCTGAAACGAAACTGCAGTCTATGACATGGAAAAGGCCCTCATCTCCAACTCCGAAGAAATTCAAGGTGGGCCCATCTGCCGGTAAGGTCATGGGCTCTGTTTTTTGGGATGGTAAAGGGGTCGTAATGATTGAGTATCTCGAGCATGGAGCCACTATTACGGGCACTTTATATGCCAAACAAATAGCAACATTGCGCAATGAGATCCGTGAAAAACGGCGAGGTAAACTCATGGTATAATAATATACTCCGCCTGGTACTCTATTCCGAGATTCGCGTATGACCTAACTGACACGGGCCTACGTCATCATGCTGTTTACAGGTTCTCAAACTTTGAAATGTGGGAGAATTTTAACCAACGGTGAAAATTATTTTAACGGCATTCATTTTAAGTTATTCATGTAGAAACATAGTAAAATAAAACAAATCTAATGTATTAAATTAAACTTTATTTATCTATACATGACAAACGTTTGAAAAACTAATTCACAGTTACACATTAATTACCAAGCTTACGACGTGAAAAGTTTGGAAAACACTGCGACTGCTGACACTGAGCGAGAAGGAAATAACAATTAATACGCGTTCGACAAGGATGACGGTCAGGGCATGAAGTTATCTAGATCCGAATTGTCAAATGTGACAACGCTATCCTGTGTTGCCAGTAATGTAAACAGAATTACCCGAACGTCTGAAATTTCTTTCGTGAATCGGAAGATATTGCTAACGAATAATTAAAAATGACGTGTTATTGTAAAATTTAAGATAAAATACATATAAATGAAAATTATAAACTTATAAAGAAATATTTTAACTTATTAACCATAGGTATAATGTACCCATGTAACATGTTATGTTGAAATAAAGTGGCAATGTTATTGTGACGTAGGCCCGTGTCACTCTGGGAATAGAAGACCATGTTTTATTAGACCATGGGTAAACTCTCGAAAATTGTGTTGTTCCATCAGGACAATGCACCGGCACACAAGTCCGCCGTGGCAATGGCTGCAACACGTGATGCTGGGTTCGATATCCTTAAGCATCCTCCGTATTCACCAGACCTCGCCCCTAGTGATTTCTACCTATTTCCGAGATTGAAGGAATACCTAAGAGGCAAGAAATTTGAAGACGACGACGCGGTAGTCGCTGCAGTACAAGATTTTTTAAGTACTCAAGATGAAAACTTTTTTAGAAATGGAATTTTAAGTTTAGAAAAAAGATATACTAAGTGTATTATGCTAAAAGGTGACTATGTCGAAAAATAAAATAACATTTAATAAAAGTTGTATATAAGATACTCATTCTCACTTTTTATTGAACGCCCCTCGTAAGTATAACATAAAAATAATATAACATACAATATATATACCGCTGTTTGGTATAACATACAAATAAACTAATTACATTTAATATAACATTCATTATGCATATACATTAAAATAATGAATAACATCTCATATAAGTATCTGAACAAAACACCAGTAAAATTATTTGGATAGCTCAGTATTTCATAGGTCATCGAAACTAATTACTGTCAGAAAAGTAGGTTAGGTTAGAACTGTGACCCCACAGAAAAAGAAACTACCTACTACCATAAAAATAGGTTAGGTTAGGTTAGAACTGTTACCCCACAGAAAAAGAAACTACTACCATAAAAATAGGTTAGGTTAGGTTAGAACTGTGACCACCCCCAGAAAAAACTGCTACCAGAAAAGTAGGTTAGGTTAGGTTAGAACTATGACCCCTCAGAGAAAGAAACTGCTACCAGAAAAGTATTAGGTTAGGTTAAAACTGTTACCCCCCAGAAAAATAAAAGGTTAGGTTTATTGCGTGGTATTTGTTTTGTATATTATATTATTTCAACGTTATACCTTTTTATACTTATCATAAACGATAATATATGTAAAGTTCATTATACATTATAAAATGATAGAATTCATTGTTATACGTATCGCACGTTATACTTATTGCACGTTATGCCATTCAAAATTATACTAATTGAATTTATATATTCTGAGCAATATATTATAGGTTTGTATACGTTCTATTACTTACCCGTATTAATTTGATAATTGGTGATTCTTATTTCAATACTATTAAGATCTAACAACGATCAGTTCTTGTTAGTCCATATTTAAATAAGTTTTGGGGTTTTTTTAATTACCTATCTTTTATCCTATAATCCATTCATGCTTCCTATTAGGGATGTAAGGTCAATGTGGCGAAGTCCGGCATACTTTATTTTTTTTTGAATTTGGAGTGATCTAGTTCCGTTAATTATTCACCTATGTTACTGCTTGTAACATAGGCACGCATACGATGAAGAATTTAATAATTAATAGTTTAGCCTTAGTGACAGATCATTTCAAGCACAAATTAAGCAAAAACAAAATGGCATTTTTTAAAATTCGGCGAGTAGACGGACTTCCCGTGCAGTTTAAGGGAAGTCCGTCTAGTTATGATATCAGCCAATATATGGGTGCGTATATGTTCGTAGTCAAATTCCTAAAAAGAACGGATCAAGACAATGAAAAGTGTATTTTAAACTTGTTAATATACGGTTCAGATTCGAAATAAACACCATTTTTCTAAAACAAAGGCAAGTCCGGCATATACTACCAAAACCTTAAACCTTTTTTGCAAATAATTAAACATAATTATTTTTTGATTTCCGAAATAAAAGATCAATAGTAATTTTAAAATGAATTTTAATCATTTATTTTAATATACTGAGATCAAAATTTAATAAAGTAACATCATGCGCAAAGTCTGGAGGATTTTTTGATACCTTATCAAATCGTGATCTCTGATTTAACGAAACTCCGGCATATGACGGACTTGCCTTGAACATAATAGACGGACTTTCCAACTTAGTCAAATTTTAATATGATAAATTGTGGAACGTGTAATTACAAAACTAAGCTAATTTCTGATATTTTTAAAATAGAATAAAGACAGCTGGTTCTTATGCTACCTACGTAGTTACTTTCTGATGCACAATCTTTTCAAAAACTATTTTTAACAAATTTTTTTCGAACGGCTGTCGCACTATGACTTCGAGTTCAAAACACGAAATGACTTATTGAGGCGGATTGCTGTGAACTTGGTTGTCACAGCGCCATCTGTTTTACAGAGACGGAACTAGCGCGAAAAACTGGTTAATCGACTGGACTCCAAAGTCGCATACGCCTTCAAATTCAAAAGTTATAACGTGTTGACGGACTTGCCTTGTAGACGGACTTACCCACAGTGACCTTACCGACTATATAGTCGCCGACTAGTCGGGAAAGCCGACTATCCGGCCTCATTTGTAGTCGGCGATTAGTCCGCGACTAGTCGGCAAAAATGGCCGATTAGTCGGCACTTTATAAGTGACAGAAAAACAGGGCAAAAAGAAATAAACAACAAATATTTACCACAAGCTTTTCACCTGTTTTAACCAAATTTCTATTTAGGGCACTTACGGAACCTTTTGTTCGAGTTATTGACCGTGTCGTCGCTCTCTTATGTCCGATTCGGTTGTCCTATGAAATATAGCCTTAATACTTTATTTTTAAGGGATAAGGGATACAACGATTGTTTTTAAAGTGCATCTGAACCGAACCTCACTTAGACTAGACGAAACTAATGATCTGGCCGACTAATCGGTCATCCGAGCGCCGATTAGTCGGCTAGTCGGCCAAATCAATAGTCGGTACATCACTACTTCCTATCAATAACTAATATTAGCTTATCGCCGGTTAATGAATGATTAAAAAACTACGTTATAAATTGTAAAAACATGATGATATATAATAAAAAGTACATGTTGGCTTTTTTTAAATATAATAACCAGACGTCGTAAATTTTAATAGCATTTTCGGTGCAGCAGTTGGAATTATCTGTACCTACCAATTCCGTTAACACCACTCCGCTGCACCAACAATGCTATAAAATTTAGATACGATGTCTGCTGATAATAACATCAATCTTAGAGATTTATATCTGAATAAATAAACGAATTAACCCTCTATGTACATACATACATATTTAAGTGTGTTCGGGTAATTTTGGAAAATGGGTAATCTCTAATATTCAATTGTAAAAGGGATAAGAGTCCCTTTTCGAAATTATCCGCCACTTTTTAGGGTTCCGTACCTCAAAAGGAAAAAACGGAACCCTTGTAGGATTACTTTGTTGTCCGTCCGACCCGTTCGTCCATCCGTCTGTCTGTCAAGACCCTTTATCTCGGGAACGCGTGGAGGTACTGAGTTGAAATTATATTTAAACCTACATGACACACGCTGTTGTGGCTCTACGAATAAGATTGCGTCAGTGTAACATATTGCAGGTGACTGTACATACGAACTCTTTATACAGGGTGTTTGGTACATCGTTTGCCAAAATAAAACGGCAGATAGGTTGAGTCATTTGCTATCTTCCCAGGCCAAGAAATTTTTAATTTCGCGCACGTTTTTTTTTTCAGCTCTATGCCAGTTTTTCGTAAATTTAAAATTTTTACTTGCGCAGTTGTAAAAAAAACCACGGCCAATTTTTTTTTCTAGGCATGAGTAGATAGTAAATGACTCAACCTATCTGCCGTTTTAATTTGGCAAACGATGTACCAAACACCCTGTACACCGTGTTTTTATTGAATTCCGTTAATTTCGGGGTATGGTTAAGTACGTTTAAGAGAACTAAATGGCATAGTTAATTTTCAAAAAAAATATATTTTTTTTGCTTTTAAAAAAAAATATTTAAGTTTAAAAAGTAATTAAATGTAGCATGTAGCGTTGTTGTAACACGGACATTACATTTAACTCAACCAAACAATTGAAATCTGTGACATATCAATGTCATTTCGAACATCGATCGACCAAGATTGTACTTAAGTTTAGTAGCAAATCTATGAACTCATTCTAAACACTAATCAATATGTAAACCGGCCCTAAGGCAAGTGTACACGCTTGTAGAGGCCTTATAGGAAAAAAATAAATTATTGATTATCTCCGAAATGGAGTTAATTAGAATATCGGTGTCTTTGAGAAAGTTACTTGATTTAAGCTCAGAAATGCACCCTTGAAATTAACGGAAATAAAAAAAAACACGGTGTATATGATTTTAAGGGAATTAAATATAGAACTAAAATACACAAGATTTATTTCAAAATAACTTTTATTTTATTAAATTCTACTTATCTTCTTTAATTTAATATTTGCCAAAGGCACTCAACGAGGCACCGCGGAAGACTGACCAGAAAAGGCGAGACTGTTCCTCCTCGCTAGTCTCCTCAGATTCGGCCTCAGGGGTTTCATTCGATTCCGCCTCAGGGGTTTCGTTAGATTCAGCCTCAGGTGTTTCATCCGATTCGGCCTCAGGGGTTTCATTTGATTCGGCCTCAGGGGTCTCATTCGATTCGGCCTCAGGGGTTTCGTTAGATTCAGCCTCAGGTGTTTCATTTGATTCGGCCTCGGGAGTCTCATTTGATTCGGCCTCAGGGGTTTCATTTGATTCCGCCTCAGGGGTTTCGTTAGATTCAGCCTCAGGTGTTTCATTTGATTCGGCCTCAGGTGTTTCATTTGATTCGGCCTCAGGGGTTTCGCCAGATTCAGCCTCAGATGTTTCATTTGATTCGGCCTCAGGGGTTTCATTCGATTCAGCCTCAGGGGTTTCGTTAGATTCAGCCTCAGGTGTTTCATTTGATTCGGCCTCGGGAGTTTCATTTGATTCGGCCTCAGGGGTTTCATTCGATTCCGCCTCAGGGGTTTCGTTAGATTCAGCCTCAGGTGTTTCATTTGATTCCGCCTCAGGTGTTTCGTTAGATTCGGCCTCAGGGGTTTCATCCGATTCGGCCTCAGGGGTTTCATTCGATTCGGCCTCAGAGGTTTCATTTGATTCAACCTCAGGAGTTTCGTTAGATTCAGCGTCAGGGGTTTCATTCGATTCGGCCTCAGGAGTTTCGTTAGATTCGGCCTCAGAGGTTTCCTCAGAGGACTCAGCAGACTTAGATTTTTCTTCGCTTTCACTAGACTCGCTGGATTTGGACTCGCTGGAGTCGGTGGGCGGTTCTGGGACCCAGTCGAAGTTGATACCGGTCACGTCGGTAATCCAATCGTGGTAGTGTCCGGGACGAATGAAACCTGGAAAAATAAAGTTTTTTTGCCATTAAATGGTGTTTAAATTTTGGAATTACAGTAGTAATATAGTAAGAGCCACTTGCGCTTTTCATGGTTAGCCAACTAACTCGGAGTTAATTGTTTATACAGGGTTAAACTTTTATTTTATTAATTAAATGTATACATAATGTACCTAAATATTAATAATAGGTCTTTTCATCTGTGTCAGATGTTTTAAGCAGCATCCCGGTAAAGACACTTGCGTTCGTGGCTGTATAGCCCTATGCGGGAGAGGATCCCTCGTCCACACACGCGGCAGGTGTATGCTCCCCCAGGTGGGCGGGGGTTAGAGGCCTGCTCGTGGCGCCTCAAGCGTTTTTCTTTTAAAGAGGTAAACCAGGCATCGTCGTGCTTAGATTGGCCAACGTGAACAACACGTCGCCACATGGGTCGATCTTCGGCCAGTTTCTGCCATTGGTTGCATGGGATATTAAAGGCAACCATATTACGCTTGACACAATCTTTGTAGCGCAGCATTGGTCGCCCGACCGGTCTTTTTGCATTTGCAATCTCTCCTAGCTAGTAGGATTTGACGTGGTAAACGAGTCCGTTCCATTCGATACACATGCCCAAGCCACCTCAGTCGTCTCCTCTTTAGTATGGCTGTGATACTAGGGAGCTGTGCATCGTTTAGAACAGACTCGTTTGTCACGCGATCCTTCCATGTGATGCCAAGTATGCTCCGCAAACAGCGCATGTGGAAGGTGTTCAGCCGGCGTTCTTGTTTTGCGTAAGTAGTCCAGGATTCCGCTCCGTACAGAAGTGTACTTAGGACACATGCTTGGTAAATAAGCATTTTCGTTTTTACCGTGAGATGTTTGTTGTCCCAAGCCCTTGCACGGAGCCTCCCGAACGTACTGGCTGCTCTGCCGATGAGGGAGTCGATCTCCGCGTCAAGCGAGAGATTGCTCGACACAAGCCAGCCAAGGTAACAAAACTTGCTGACCACCTCGAGAGGTGCGCCGTTAAGTATGATCCTTGGCTGGACTGAACATCCTTGCGCTAGTATGACGGTTTTCTTGGCGTTGATGGACATGGAAAAGAGGTTGCAGGCTCTTGAAAATTGGTCCATGATTGTCTGCAACTGAGGCTGACTGTGAGCGACGAATGCGGCATCGTCAGCAAAGAGAAGGCTGTCTACAAATAAGTCCTCTCTATGGCGTTTGGACTTAAGCCTCCTTAAGTTATACATCTGACCGTCGGATCTTGTGTACAGGTATATGCCCTGTAGGTCGTCTCCAAAAGCAACCTTCAAGAGTACAGAAAAGAATATTCCAAAGAGCGTAGGTGCCAATACACAACCTTGTCGAACGCCTCGGCGTACGTCGAAGGGAGCAGATGTTTCGCCATTGTGGAGGATTGTGGCTTCCATACCCTCGTGGAATGATTGTACTATCTTCAGGAGCTTTGGAGGGCAACCAATACTGACAAGAACCGAGTATAGCCCCTCTCTGCTCACAGTGTCAAAGGCCTTGTTTAGGTCGACTCTTTTGCTCCCTACACTTTTCCTGTAACTGTCCAAGTGAAAATATCATATCGACAGTTGACCGTTGGGCCCGAAAGCCGCATTGTGCCTCTGGATATGGGTCAAACACAGGAGAGAAAACTAGTGTGTTATCGCGAACAGTACATTTTTCTCTCCTGTGGGCAATAGTTAACAGCTTGTGGGCATGTAAGCAATGATTTTATCATAGTTCTCTAAATAAAAGGAGGACCTTTTCACGTGGATAAGGGTTAAATAAGAAAATTAACCTTTATAGCCCTTAACTCTTGTGTATGTCTACAGGAAAGACATAACACAGTGATCTGTTTGACCCATATACGCGGTCAGCTAGCTTTTGTAGTTTAGCCAAGGTGGCCCTAGCAAAAGCTTTGCCGACGATGCTAAGGAGAGATATTCCACGGTAATTATTGCAATGACCGCGGTCGCCTTTTCCTTTGTAAAGAGTGATGATATTAGCATCACGCATGTCTTGAGGCGCGCAGCCCTGTTCCCAAAATTTGGTCAGGTTGTTGTGAAGGACAGGAAGGATGCACTTAAGCTTGACGATTTCGGTGTACACTTCGTCTTTGCCCGGACTTTTACCGTTTTTAAGCTGTTTCACGGCCAGGTATAGTTCCTCTCCGGTAGGTGTGGAGTCCAACTCGTGCCAAGTATCCAGGATCGGGAGTAGTCCCATAGTTTCTGGTTGAATGTCAACTGGACAGGAATAGAGCCCGGTGTAATATTCCATCCATCTTGCCATCTGGCGACTGCTGTTTGTAATGACAGAGCCGTCAGCTTCCTTTACAGGGGCCGTCTTTTTTATAATAGATCCAAGAGCTCGCTTAATGCCTTCGTAAACACCGCCCATGTTTCCTGCGTCTGCGCATGCCTGAATTCCTTGACAGAGTACTGTCCAGTATGCGTTTGCGTAGAAGCGAGAGCTACGCTGGAGTGAGGCTTTCGCCTTTTTGAGCTCTTCACGTGCAGCATCGCAAGGATTTAGGCGGAAGTTTAGGAAAGCCTGCCGTTTTAAGTCTATAAGGGGCAGTAAGTGCTCCTCGTTTTGAAGTAACCAGTCGTGAGACTTTGTTTTCTGGTACCCAAAAACTTTTCCTGCGGTGTCTGTGAGAAGGGACTTTACTTTTTCCCACTCGACTTGCGCTGATAGGGAACCGTCCCATGCCGATATTTCGTCGCGGACTATAGCCCCAAACAACTCCAATGCCTCCAAGTCCCGGGTCTTAAAAAGATTGATTTTCTTTCGACCAAGAGGCTTGGAAGAATGAATCCTTTTTGGGATTAATCGAACTTTGGTGGAAACAAGACTATGGTCAGTGTCACAATCGGCGCTGTGGAACGTCCGTGTATGGAGCGTTTCCCGCAGGTCCCTCCTTCTGGTAAGGGCAAGGTCTAACTGATGTCAGTGTTTTGAGCGGGGATGCATCCAAGAGACTTTTCGCATCAATTTTCCTTTGAAAAATGTATTGGTGACGCACAGTTGATATTTTGAGCAGAACTCCAACAATCGTTGTCCGTTGTCGTTTAGCTTACCGACACCATGCGCACCTAGGCAATCGGGCCAGTCAGTTTTAAGCTGGCCAACCCTAGCGTTAAAGTCGCCCAAAATATGAAGCCTATCGGATGGACGCACCCCGCGAACTACTTCATCGAGCTGGTCATAGAATTGGTCCTTGGCCTCGGGCTTGGAGTTAAGCGTCAGTGCGTAAGCGGAGATCAAAGTGACGTAGCCGCTTTTAGTATTAAGACGCAAGACCATGATGCGCTCAGATACACCTACAGGTGTCTCTATTGCACCAAGAAGATGGTTACGGACCGCAAATCCTACCCCATGCTCCCGTGTTTCCGAAGAACTCTTGCCCTTCCAGTAAAAAGTGTAATTAGCTTCGCGCAAAGAACCCTCATCCTCAATCCTGGTCTCCTGTAAAGCTGCAATATCGATGTTTAACCTGTTGAGTTCCACGTCAATATTGTAAGTTTTGCGCAGATCTTGAGCACAATCAAGGTTTTCGCATCAGGTGTTCGGAAAACCTGTCCTCATTGTTCGGACATTCCATGTCGCGTAGCGCATGTAGAAAGAACTATTGTCGCTTTTAAAAGTTTTATTTGCATTCTGAGCAGGTGGTTGGTATTACAGCGTCAACGTCCAGCTGTAAAGCTTGTGTCCCGTTCACCCAGACAAGACAAGTTAACGCTGAGGCGGATCAGTACCTTATTGGTCGAGGATTGCTCAACTTAAAGCAGGCGGTAACTGATCAGTGGATCTTCGATGGATCCTCCTACTGTCGGGAGTGGCCCCTGGCGCCCGCACATGCGACGCCTATTCGTGCGGACTTATAACCGGTAACTGCCACTCCCCGTGTTGTTTCCCCCCTGCACGGCAGGTGGGCGAAGTGCCCTCTCCGCGGATGCTGCTGCGCCTGGGACAGACCCGTACCACCCTCTCTCTCCTCCCCGACATATTCCACAGGAATGACGAGTCAGTACGTGTGGTGTCGGTATGGCCGCAGGTGCCTGGCTTGCGCCTAAACGGTGACTCCAGATCCGGGTTTAATATTAGTTTTCCTTCTTTTTTTAAGCCTAGCTGTCAGCGTCTCAATCCCTTAGTCGCCTCTTACGACACCCACGGGAAGAAAGGGGGTGGTGCTATTCTCGCCCGACACCACACGGCAAATATTACTACTAACGTTAAACCTAGAAAAAAAAACCGGGCAAGTGCGAATCGGACTCGCGCACGAAGGGTTCCGTACCATAATGCAAAAAACGGCAAAAAAAAAACGGTCACCCATCCACATACTGACCCCGCCCGACGTTGCTTAACTTCGGTCAAAAATCACGTTTGTTGTATGGGAGCCCCACTTAAATCTTTATTTTATTCTGTTTTTAGTATTTGTTGTTATAGCGGCAACAGAAATACATCATCTGTGAAAATTTCAACTGTCTAGCTATCACGGTTCGTGAGATACAGCCTGGTGACAGACAGACGGACGGACGGACGGACGGACAGCGGAGTCTTAGTAATAGGGTCCCGTTTTACCCTTTGGGTACGGAACCCTAAAATACAAACTAAAATATACTTACCTGCAAAAACCAAACCAATTACTAAGAAAATACCCCTACGGTAAACTGTACTGTTTACTCCGAGTTAATAGTTAGCTGTTGGACCCTGGAACGCGCCAGTGGCCCTAAAGGATGACTCACGCTAGACCGGGCCGTGCCCGAACCGGGGCGTCCGACATGTCATTTTCTATGACGGGTGATCGGTGATCACGTGGTGCTTTCCATAGAAAACGACGCGCCGGAAGCTCCGGCCCGCTCACGGCCCGGTCTAGCGTGAGTCAACCTTAACGGCGCGATTCGGGAAGATAATATCTTTACTATTTCATATCTAGGGAGTCTCTAATTCATTTCCCGAATCGCGGCGCCAGCCGCCATAAGGTACCTTTTGCCGTGGAACGTCACATATCTTTACTATATCGTATCTAGTTAATCTCTAATTCATTTCCCGAATCGAGCCGTAAGAAATGTAATAGACCCTTTCACCAAACTAGCCGAAGACGTCTGCCATTGCCGAAACTCGAAAGCGAAGCGAGTGGTAGGCAGTATGTTTATAGTTTACACACTCGAGCTCGATCGTGCTGCAGATTGCCGGCAGCACGATCGAGCCTTATCGGGTAAAATAAGTATTTACCGGCAGGCATGCCAGCATGGCATCCTAGAGCTGACACGAAGGACGTGACGCCGACCAGCGTGTATTTGCCGTCCTCTTCCAAATCGACGAGAGGGCCGCCACTATCACCCTGTAGTTAATAAGTACAATTTATTATCGATACCACAGAATAAATAATAGTACTAGGTACAGAAGACTCACTCTCTACAAAACGCGTCTGTTACGATCAGCACCGATATGGCCGCTAGGTGGCGACAGCGCCACGCGCGGCTTATGGTTTTCCCCAAAATTGGTGTGGAACGGATGTACTTCTAGCTACCTGTAGCAAAGCGACGAAATCGCGGAGCGAGCCACGGCTGTCGGTACAGACTTATTATATTGTATCTTCCTGTTGCATAATTGTTGGTCATCAAGGCAAGTCTATCTTTATATTTTTTAGGTCAGGTACTTACATTGTTTACACGACAAAGACGTTTAAGCGGAGATGAGAATATTAAGATAGATGTGTGGCGTGACGAGAATGGATAGCCTGAAAGTTACACCAATAACAGAAAAAGTAAGGGCAAATCGCCTAGCGTGGTACGGGCATGTGATGCGGAGGGATGAAAGTCATGTGACGAGAAATATTACCTACGAATGAATGTGGAGGTGGCCCTCCACCTAAAGCTTAACTTTCTTTCTAAAGAAAGCTTCACTTGGGTGTAGAGATATATAAGGTTAAGAGCGCTATTACCTACATTTCGGCATTGAGCGAGTTTAGGTATTTTACGCGCTACGGCAGGCCGTGCGAGCTCAGTATGCCGATCCCTTCTACCACATTTTCCCTCTCGCTCGCACTACAATGATGGATTAAAAATTCTTAATCCTTCGCGAAGCATATTGAAATCAACCATAACAACACTGACTGTACTTAACTTTTAAAGTCCTAAAACTGTTATTTAGTAGGTACGAAAATGTACATACTCGTAATTATGTAGGTATATTACTAGAAAGAAATTATAGGTACTCGCTTATTTACTTAGTTTTTTTACTAACCTTGTACCTCCCTAGGTACAAGGAAAGGAAAACCCAGGAAAAGGTGGATGGACTGTGTGAGAGATGATAGGAAACGAACAGAATAGATCGATGAGATGACGAGAGAGAGGTATGGAAAAGAAAGACATGCTGCGCCGACCCCAAGTGAATGGGACAAGGGCAAGCGAATGATGACATTGTTTACCTGACAAGTAGACTGGCTGGTGACATTGTAGGAACTGGCGCAGATGGTGGAGTCGACGATGATGGAGCTGCCGCCGAAGGCAGAGGAGCAGCGTTGGTTCGAGTCTCCGGCCAGGTACACCCACTGCAGGTTCTCGGGAGTAGCTCCTGCGGATGGTCAAATACATTTTGGAAAAAGGTCTTTTCCGTGGACAGTAAAATAAATAAGTACATATGTATCACGTTTTTATTATTTTCTGAGTGTAAGTAAACCACAAAAAAATTTATCCCGCCTGTAAGGTACAGCGCAAAAAATTTACTTAACTTAACTTTGCGATGTCTATAGGATAGACCGGATAGATATACGTTAGAAGGGGTTCAGCCCACAAGTCCACTATAAGATAGAACATACAAAACAACCAATGGTCATTTACACATCATCCCCTTATTAATTTAGTAACGGAATATGGCCACTTATAGATACTTGTGCGTGTTCGTTTACGGTCATGTAAAATTAAAGATATATCTACAAAAGTTTTTGGGGATGAATGAACGATTGTTGCAGTATACGCGTCGACTTGAGAACCTCCTCCGTTTTTTTCGTCGGTTAAAAATGTACATCTCTTAGACCATCCTACCAAAGAGGATTTGAAATAGAGAGTTACTGTCATGGTAAATTATGTAGCTACAGTACATTTACTACCATCTTTCCACAGAAGATTAAAACTGTTAGAACACCATTTGACTTTGATCATTATTCTTTCACTGATATGTGTTGATTTGTTAAATATTAATATTAACGCCATCTACTCGAGAGTAGGCTGAAGGTTATGGCGCTAACGCTCGAAAAGATTAATTGCACCGTATGACCGTACCTTTGGCCTACAGTCGAGTAGATGGCGTTAATATTAATATTTAACAAGTTAACACATATCAGTGAAAGAATAAGGATCAAAGTCAAATGGCGTTCTAACAATTTTAATCTTCTGTCGAAAGATGGTGGTAAATTTACAGTGGCTACATAATTTACTTTGACAATCCGCCTCTATACACTCTATTCTCTTTGATAAAATGTACATCTCAAAGGGCCCACTGATTAACAGTCCGCCGGACGGTATCGGCCTGTCAGTTGTTCGGAACTGTCAAAATTTTGTTCTAACTGACAGGCCGATACCGTCCGGCGGACTGTTAATCAGTGGGCCCCTCAGACCATCCTACGGATATGATGGTTGTTGTTGTCTGCTCGTCAACGTGATCAAGACAGTGTCACTTTCAATCGCGCAGTGTTAAATAGTGACGGTTATATCACGTGGATATAGCCAACCATACAGCGCCCAGTGTCTTACCGTTGGTCCAAGTGCGTCCCCAACCAGAAGCGATAAGCCTTACGCCATCGTAGTTGCGGTTCCTATCGAGAGAGTTCTGCACACGGATGGGCTGCACACGGTCTGAAAAAGCAACACATAATTACCTCTAGAATATAATAATATTGTATTTAAACCACATAGTGTCTGCCAAACTACATAATTTACCATCATTGGCCAGGGTATTTATGCAGATGACAATTGCAGCGTCTAAGGAGGTATTCTGCGAAGGCTGTATAATCCAATAGCCCATCGGCATTTCTTGCCGCATCGATCACAGACATGTCTTAACAGAGATCGGATACATAAAGGGGCCCACTGATTAACAGTCCGCCGGACGGTATCGGCCTGTCAGTTGTTCGGAACTGTCAAAATTTTGTTCTAACTGACAGGCCGATACCGTCCGGCGGACTGTTAATCAGAGGGGCCCTTAACAGAGAAGGTGGTATGTTGAAAGTTGTGTACAGCGAGTGCATGGTTGAAAAGATTGTGTCTCTACTCTAATTACCTTATCGAAGGTCAATGACATAGTAAAGTATGTGACAGCGAAGACAGGATTCATCCTGAGGGTCGCGAAGTTGGAATCTCAACACAATGCGAATTTTAATTCGTTTGTGGTGAGCGTTCCGACTGAACATCTAGCTAGGAGGAGTATTGGCCGATGGGTGTTAAGTTTCGGCGGTTCCGCGGTCGGCTCCCTGACACTGCAGGGTTGCGTAATGCATGCAAACATGATGGTACGTCGGAATTTCAGTTCCGTCGGTGTACAACGGATAATCGAAGTACTCGGTGTTGCTTACAAGAGGTATGATGATTGAAGAGTCAACAACTTACCAGAGAAGGTGATGGTACGTTGGAACTTTAAAAGAGATATATCATGAGGCTGCACGACAGACTGCAGGGCGTCAATATACAGAGGATGGTTGAAGTACTCATAGGTCTCAAAGATGAGTTCCGGACGCCAAAGGCTGACTGCGCCGCAGCGGAGCACCATGGTTACGCGGCTGGAAGATATGGGAACTGTGAGTTATGGATGACTTCTATTTGTAACTTGTATATACAGATGTGTAGGTATCACAATGAAATAAGGAAATGTGATCAACTCTGCCAGCGTGAGATTTGAACTTATATTTTAGGATTGCCGGTCCAACACACTACGTTTCGCCAGCTCCTTTTTACCTTAAATTCCGACGTTTCAGCTGAGTTGCACCACTTGCACCAGCTGTGGTCACGGCATGACCACAGATGTGGTGACGGCATCGATGACATTTGCTGGGACGTCAGTCTTTCCGTGACCACAGCTGGTGCAACTCAGCGGAAACGTCGGAATTTAAGGGAAACACAATGAAATTATATCGCGGTAGACCCGTTTGTGTAATTAAATATGTGTACAAAACGCGAGAGTTTGAAGTGTACATATATTATTTATATTTGGTATATATAATACGTACGTAGCAGTGCAGTGAGCGGCAGTCAGACCCCATTCAGGGTGGATGACTGAGCCTCCGCATGAAGACACAGCCCCAGTCGGGTCCACCATTCGCAGGGACAGCTGCCATGGGATCTGGCCCTCTGCGGCCTCCCAGCCGGACACAATACGGGCAGTGGAGGAACCTAAAAAATGTAAATACAATGTTGGTATTGCCGACTGTACTTTGCTTTAGAGAGTAGGCCAAAGGTACGGCGCCATCACTCGAAATTGCTCGAAAAGATGGCACCATACCTTTTCTTATCCTCGACTAGATGGCGATACTTTTTGACATTTTACAAATTTAACACATATATATCAGTGAAAAAATAAGGATCAGAGTCAAATGGCGTTCTAAAAGTGTTACTTATTTGTGTCGAATGATGGCAGTAAATGTACTGACTACATTATTTAGTTTAAATTCTCTTTGATGATAGGTAACTACAAAATGGAAGCCAATTCTGACTAAACAATTGGTTAAGGTTTTGATCTTGTTAAGATACGACTTTGACACGACTCGCTGTGCGTCTCACGCGCACCAATAAGTGCGAGCGAAATGTGTACTTATCTATACGTTCAATTGTTCTCATATTTTTAGATTTTGGGACCTGCGAATACTGGGAAGCATTTCAATCATAGGAACTATATAGCGGGAATCATTAAATCCTATAGAAATATAAAAGGTGTCCAACATTGGGACATTTGTGTTACTTCTATTCTAAATAGCCATTTATTTCCGATCCATACGGTTATTGAATTGATATTATTCTTTTGTTTTGTAAACAAAAACAAAAAATGTCCCGCAGTTCGGTGTGCCTTTTGGCATAGGCCTCCTCCAACCTTCTCCACTGTACTCAGTCTTTTGCAACGGATCAGTAAGGCCCCAATGTTAAGCGGATTTCATCTACTTACTTCTTGCATTCTCAGGGAACGCGAGGTCCTCGGCGAATACCTAAAACGTCAAATCTTATCAGTATTATTTCCTAATTGACAAGATAACTACTGATATTATTCATATGTAATCCAGCTTATCGGTGACGATAATCCGGTTGAAATCAATCGTTGACAGGCTAGATTTTGTAGGTAATTCGTTTTTTAGCATTAGAAAAAAGATAAACAATCTTGATGGGTCTTTTTATTGAAAAACACTTTTGAAAAATAAGTCACAGCAATATGTAACAATTATATACCATAATACCTATATTCATTTACAATATTTTGGTTTCATAACTAATAGATACTATTTTTTAAAGCGTTTTTCAGTAAAAACATGTCGTCAAAGTGTCGTCATAATTGTTTACCATTTTTCTAATGCTAAAAAAACGAGGTATATACTATAACTAGAAATAAATGGGATTTACAATAAATATCAATTATCTAAATCTACCTACTCTCTAATATAAAAGGTACTCGTAGATGTCCGAATATTCGCCACTGTCCCAGTTTTTACTTTTTACTTTATTCTCAGCTGGGTGTCAATTATTGGGCATTAGCAAGTCGAGCATTGGGAAGTAACCTAATATGTAGTACATATTAGGTTACTTCCCAATGCTCGACTTGCTAATGCCCAATATGTACGTCGTATCATAAATTTCTTCTTGAGAAAATAATTTGTTTTTACCCCTTGGTAGCTACACAACTAAGTACCTACAGGGTAATTCGATATATTCCTTAAAAGGGGTTAGGGCTGATTTACCCAGTGCGCGAACTCGCATGCGATTTTAGTTACATTGCGGACTGTTGGTTACGACCAATTCAACCGACCGATCAAAACCCGCAATCTAATGAAACTCGCATGCGAGTTCTCACATCGTTCTAAATGAGCCCTTCTATCATCATCATTCATCATTTGCAATGATTTTAGCCCGTCAACAAGGGGCCTAAATTAATGACGTCACAGTCACACGAATGGCGGCTGCCTTTTTGACGCGAGCATGTAGGTATCGTTTAAGTTTTAAACATATTTTAAACCAGTTATTTTTCGTTTGCATATAGCGATGTTATTTTCAATAAATAAAAAACAATGGGTTGAACTCCGGGAGTGCCGGCAGAAGTTAATCAATGACATTGTAACAATTTTTTCGATCAGGTCACGTGTCCGTCTTACGAATTTTCAATCTGTTGAATCTGTCGGTCACGTGACCTGTCGCGAGTTTAACATTTTTTCCCCGTCACAAAAAGTGCACAGCGCCGCTAAAGAAGTTTTCACTTCAAAAATATCTGTTGGCTATCAAAGAGATAGCGAACATTTACCTATAAATATATTTAAAAAAAAATGTGAATTAGCCTATGGGGCTGTTCATAAATTACGTCATCTATTTTTGACGATTTTTGACCCCCCCCCCCCTAAAATCATCCAAAAATCATACTTCGAATGACCCCGTTTCCTCCCACGTTATGCTACCATCATCCGATGTCCAGACCCCCCCCCCCCCTAATTTTAAATGACGTAATTTATGAATAGCCCCTATGTGAAAAAACTACCTACTCATATTTGTACAGCAGAAAAATAGAAAAAAAACCTAGCCTTAATTATCAAAATTTGAGAAATAATTGGAAAAAATCACAAGTAATTTAATTGTTTTCTAATAATTATTGGCAATTTTATTATAATAGGTACCTGTATTCCGGCAACAGCCACCAAAAACACTAACACTCCCCACGATTTCATCTTGGCAATTAATTAATTACATTGGATTAATTAATTTGGCAATAATCATTCGTGACGTACATAAATAATCAATATAATCATGGATTAAATGATAAAGTAGGAAGCCGCGGAAGCACGGTAGTGCGCTCGCCAAGTAAACAAGTCTAATCTGCCTACAAGTGGGAAATCTAGATTAATGTTTTGTACTCGTATCTATAGTTCGTTTTTTTAGCATTAGAAATAAGGTAAAACAATCTTGATGTGTCTTTTAATTGAAAAACACATTTTAAAAATAAGTTACGGCAAATATGTAACAATTATGAATCTAATACGATCATTTATATTCTTCTGCTTTCATAAGTACTTAATAGTTACTGATTTTTAAACAGCGTTTTTCAATTAAAAGACATGCCAAAATCGCTTACCTTCTTTCAAGTTTTTCTAATGCTAAAAAAAACGAACTATAGTTAACGTTCGTACGTAACGTAACGTTAACGTACTTTCAACATTTTAGGGACGGGAGGTCTCAATCTGACGGAATTCAAGTATTTTTATGTATATTTTCGGTTCTTAGAGTGATCAGGCGGCTTAGCACGGTCGCGTTTTTATCCCTTGTCACCATGCCTGTCACGTTCTAACAAGTATGTAAGTGCGAAAGGGACGCGCATAGTGATAGTCGATAAAAATGGAACCGTGCTGAGCCCGCAGGATCTGATGATGGGATCGGGACAAATCGAGGGAAACCTTAAAATGTTATGGGAATACTTAGGGGCCCACTGATTAACAGTCCGCCGGACGGTATCGGCCTGTCAGTAAGAACAAAATTTTGACAGTTCCGAACAACTGACAGGCCGATACCGTCCGGCGGACTGTTAATCAGTGGGCCCCTTAAGTGATTTTAGTGTTTTTTTAAATAATTAATTTCGTGCAATTGCTATAATAAAGCATCATTTGGTTATGTTTGGTTCTGTAGATGAAGATCATAAAATTATGTCATATTAAACTGTTTGTGAACTATATCCCGTTGTTGCTAAAAGTTATTAGAATACATACTAGGTAATTTAAAATTTAATTTCGAACTTTGTATTGATAATACACATACATATATGTATATTTAAGACACGAAACTTCTAAATGTCAATTACCTATATATCATAATGTGAAACTGTCAGAAACCAATGTCCAGGTACAGTCAGCAGCAGAAGTTGCTCAGCGGGCTAGGTGTTCAAAATGATCTTGACGCGACTTTATTGTTGAGTGAATAAGAACGTGTCAAGGTTATTTTGAACACCTCGCCCGCTTAGCAACTTCTGCTGCTGACTGTATGTGTTGTTATTCGTGCCAAAAGATAATAAGATTCCTTTGACTTGGCCTGCGTGTGAACTTTATTTTCTAATTCTCATAATTATTGCGTATTACATTATCTACTAAGGCATATACAAGTCACTGATGAATGTATTCTTTTTACATAAAAACCGGGCAAGTGCGAGTCGGACTCGCGCACGAAGGGTTCCGTACCATAATGAAAAAAAAAACGCAAAAAAATGCAAAAAAAAACGGTCACCCATCCAAGTACTGACCACGCCCGACGTTGCTTAACTGCGGTCAAAAATCACGTTTGTTGTATGTGAGCCCCATTTAAATCTTTATTTTATTCTGTTTTTAGTATTTGTTGATATAGCGGCAACAGAAATACATCATCTGTGAAAATTTCAACTGTCTAGCTATCACGGTTCGTGAGATACAGCCTGGTGACAGACAGACGGACGGACGGACGGACGGACGGACGGACGGACAGCGAAGTCTTAGTAATAGGGTCCCGTTTTACCTTTTGGGTACGGAACCCTAAAAAATAGTACAATACAACAGGTTATGGGCCAGTCACTTAAGCCATGTATTTATTTCCTTGAAATTAACTTTTATTCGCGATTTCCTCACACAAGCATACAGCGCGCTTGGTGGTAAGCATGGTGCAACTCCAGAGGTGTTACATGCGCGTTGCCGACCCTTTAAAAACCTGTACACTCCTTTTGATAAAAACTATCCTATGCCCTTTGGTGGGCCTCCAAATATCTGTATAACAAATTTATCTAAATCGGTTCAGCATTTAAGCTTGAAAAGGTGGGTTCCTTGGTTTGACATAAACTTTTAAGTCATAATGTATTATTTGTCATATTATCATTAGTCCTAATACTGAAACCTTTTACTATTTAGGATTTTCGTAAGGTTATCCTTTAGATAGGTTATTAGGTTAGTTAAAACAAAAATAATATTCATTAAAAATATTAACAAAACTTCCGTGAGACACAGACATATTAAATATATTAAAAACGGGTCACTCACGTATTTTAAGTCGAAAAAAAAACGCTCTACATGTTTCACTCCGTACCATTAGCGAATGACGTAGTAAGTGTTGTGTGCAACCCATCATTTGACAATAATGCCATAAATGAGGGTAGTTTCTCGCCCCCCTTGCCGCCACCGGCGCCTGCGCCGAGTCATCGGGCGCGGAGAGCTGCGGCCCGCAGTCTGCGCCGGTCCGTCACCGTAAACGCAAGCTCCTGATGACACTCCTCGGTACGGAGTGAAACATGTAGAGCGTTTTTCGACTTAAAATACGTGAGTGACCCGTTTTTAATATATTTAATATGTTCATTAAAAATAATATTAATATAAAATACGTAAAAGACGTAGCACTACAACCGCTTTACTTGATGTTTCTGACAACATTTTGGATGCTCAGGATAAAGGCATGTGCACTCTTTTAGTGCTCCTTGATTTCTCGAGGGCTTTCGATTGCTTAAATATAAATCTGCTATTATCTAAGTTAACCTACTATGGTTTTGACCAGAAAACTATAAAGTGGTTCCAAAGTTACCTCAGCAATCGGTCACAGATAGTTAAAGTGCGCCTTGGTGATGGTTCCTCCCTTTTTTCAGAAAAAGCAGAGCTTACTAGAGGAGTCCCTCAAGGATCGGTACTTGGCCCGCTCCTTTTTATACTTTATTCTGCTGATATTGTGTCTCACATTAAGCATTGCAAATACCACATATATGCAGACGACATACAGGTCTACATATCATGTAAGCCATCGGAAGTTAACACTGCTATAGAGAAACTCAATCAAGACCTCACGAGTATAGCAACCTGGGCTACAGAAAATTGCCTACTGCTTAACCCAAATAAAACAAAGTACCTTGTCTTTGGCAGCAAGCACCAACTGGCTGGTGTCAGTACTTCAGTAGATGTTATGTTAATGAATGAACCAATTGAGAGGGTGTATGAAGCGCGAAATCTGGGCCTTTTAATGGATTGTGGACTTCGATATGAAAAGCATACCGCAGAGGCTGTAAGAAGTTGCTTCTATAAGCTTAAGGTGCTATATAAAATTCGGCCATACCTAAGCGAAACCTTGCGCATTCAACTGATCGAGTCACTTGTACTATCAAAACTTAATTATATGGATGTTGTAACTGGGCCTAGGCTACTTGCTAAAACAAAAAGACTCATACAACGTGTTCAAAATGCCTGTGCTCGCTTCTGTTTTGATATTCCTTTGAGAGCCCACGTCACTCCGTTTCTTAATAGTCATAAGATCCTCAAAATGCAGCACCGTCGTAAACTTCATTTGGCTTGTTTGCTCTTCGGAGTTCTGAAGTATAAAACCCCTGCATATCTTTGTAACAAGTTATCTTGCATCACGCTCCGCGACCGCCGTAAATGTGGGATTCAATTGTTGACGCCACGCCACGCTTCGGCAGCTTTCCGGGGCAGCTATCGCTATACTGCCTCAAAATGTTGGAATAACGTGCCACCGCCAATGAGGAACCTGCAAAGTATTCATACTTTTAAAACGAAGCTTAAACAGTACATGCTTAGCCACCAACTTAGCCAGGAAACCTGCTTACACGATACAAGCTGCCTGTAGTTTCTGCTTTTACTTACCACTTAGATTACGTTCCCTCTGCATTGCCATAGCACATTACTTTTAAAAATGTTATTCTCGCCCTCTTGTGACTCTCTATATGTAGTTAAATCTGTATGATCGATAAAATATTGCTTAAACTGCTTTTGTTCGTAACAAATCGACCTGTTTTATTTGTCATTTTAGTTTAGTTTGCGCAGCTGCCGCATGGCGCTAGATGTAATGTCAGGCGTAATGTACGGCCAAGATGAGTTTGACCTGATAATGTAACAGCTGTATTGTACGTAGTAAAACTATACATAGTAATTTATTGTAATGTATTCTTGACTAATTGCTATCTTTGTCTTTTGTATTCTTATTACTATCTTTGTATTTTGTATGTATTAATTTTGTTGTTAATTCTCTTGTTATTCATGTTACCTGTCGTGATTGTTTCACCGGATGGTCTTATCGGAAGATCAGCGCTGGAAGTCGCCAGCAACATGCTGAGGTGAGACCATTTCGTGGCACTTTCTCTTCTTTATGTTTCTCTGTTTAGTATAAGTTTTTATTTTGTGTTTGTGCTTACGAATAAAATTATTTCTATTCTATTCTATTCTATTCTAAAATAATATTAAAATCAAAATAATATTGCCAGATTCTATTCATTAGGTTAGGTTAGGCTAGGTTTTTTTTTTGGGAGAGCATCGTGGTAGAATATTAGGATATTAGTCTCACGGTGCTCCCCTATAACGGCAGAGAGGGTAACGCCGCAGGGGTTTTAGTGGGTATTCTCCTCCCCTCCCTCTGATTAGCAGAGGGAGTTACGGGAGGAGCGAGTCCCACATACCGCCCCATGATGGGCCTCTCCAGCCCGGGGTGGATGCGTAATAGTATTTCCCCTGCGTCAAAACGAAAAAACGTTACGCGTTTCTAAACCAAACAAATTATGACCAACGAAACTTAAAACTTTCGTTGGAAGGTCAGATGGCAGTCGCTTTCGTAAAAACTAGTGCCTACGCCAGTTCTCAGGATTAGTTGTCCGTGGCAAAATGCCGGGATAACGCGAGGAAAATGATGATGATGACTTAAAACTTTTTGTGAAACACCAGAGACCCTCGAAAAGGTAAAGTATACTTAATATTAGTTGGGATTAGTAGCAGGGATAGCTGGGTAATTGAACAATGATCCAGCGTGATTCATTTGTATAGTTGAATTATCGAGAAGATGGAATTGCATTTGTAGTGGTTGTATGCTGATAGTACAAGAAAATAGAAAATTCAAATATAGAATGCCTGTAAACAAACAATACTACTACATATGCAATTCCACGCTCTCGATGATTCAACTATATGCGACAGCTGTGCTGTATTGAAAAGAAACACGTGGCTACTGTTATTAAAGGAGGATACATATGTATATGTATTGTATGTCTGTATGTTCCGAATGTACACCCACCTGGGTATCACTCTTACATAATAGTGCGACAGAGAGAAATTAGCGTATCGTTCGTTCGTTCGCGACGGGACGAACGATTGGCATCTTGGCTAGGCACCCTGCCATATAAGGTAAGAAGTTATTATATATATGATCACGTTACTGAAGAAATATTTGATAATAAGTGAGTATACATATTATCAAATATATCTTAAATACTAAAAACACATGTTATGCATGCGATGCATTTCGCAACCCCGCTGTGTTAAGGATGACTCACGTTAGACCGGGCCGGAGCTTCCGGCGCTTACTTTTCTAGGACATGACAGGTGATCACGTGATGCCTTCCATAGAAAAAATGCGCCGAAAACTCCGGCCCGGACACGGCCCGGTCTAACGTGAGTCATCCTTTAGGGAGCCGGAACTTGACACCTTTCGGCCAAAACTATATATACTAAATTACTAATAGGCTATTTGACTACTAATCAAATCAGTTTATTTTTTCGATCTGTCAATACAATTTGCTACTATGGAATTTATATGAAACACTAGCATGTGACGTCACAATCAAATTACCTATACTCTTTATAGTTTTAAACGGGTTTTAAAATTTTGTCTAAAAATAACTGCTGCCTACGTTTCTCTATTAATCTTCTGGTGCTTTATTTCGTGCATGTTGTAAAATAATTTATTTTAAATAATGTCAAATACCCTATTACCTAAAATTTAGTTACGTGGGTAACAAATGCCTGGCCATGCCGCCTCCTCCCGGTACGGGAAGAAGAGGCCGGCCCAAGAAGCGATGGCTTGATGTCGTCAAGGAGGACATGCGTGCCAACGGACTCACTACCAGGGATGCCGAAGATCGGGCAAAGTGGTCACGAAGGAGTCGGAAGGCGGACCCCGGGTCCTCGCGCCCCGCGCGGGGGCACAGCCGGGATTGACGCCAGGATGATGATGATGACCCTATTACCTAAAATTATAAACTAGTTTTAATTCTAAATACATCTAACAAATAAGATTGATTTATTTTGTATATACTTAGAACGTGTTCATATTTTTGTGAGTTTCGCTATGCAAGATATTGAACATGGCCATCTTCAAATTTTAATTAATCTATCCACTATCACGATAAAAATGAGTCAGATTCAAATTGCACAATTTGTAATAGATTTGAAATGGTTTTGATACGACCTTGAAGATTACTCCCACTGATTAGTGCATGCGAAATAAAGTGAAAGTAGTGCGTGAGATTCGTGCCAATCACCGAATCAATCGCTTGGGTCGTATCAAATCCACAACAAATTGTCAAATTACAATGGACTTCAATGGACTTCATGTCTACGCAGCATTTTCTCTAAATATAGAACCTTTACGACGTAGCGCTACGAGCGTAGCGTAGCAGCGCAAACATGCGAATATCTATAATCTGGTTGCGCAACAGCAAATACCATTTTATCGGCAAAAACGTCACTTTTGACATATCCGATCCATATCGTTTCTTTAACAAATTTTTGATGTAACTTAAAGTTCGAATCAGCCCGTATACTTTAGACCTGTAGGTTACCTATTCTTATCGATCTATGAGGTTTTTTAATTTTACTGATTTCGACAGTTACGGGTAGATACTAGTCGTATAACTCGTAAGTATATGACATTCCTAAAAATTTACCACATTACGTCCTAGCTCCTCAAGCGTCCGGTTTGCGGCAACCGGAAATCGGCAGTCCGGCAAAATGGACAAGCCGGAAAAGTAAAACTAGTCTGCGATTGCCTTTATATCTCGTAAAACTAGTTATTTATTGAATAATTTCAGTTAATATGTTGAAATTGCTATTATATCTCAAGTATATTCCAGGAAAATGGTACAGCTGCGCCGGCAGAAATCATTTTCACATGGAAATTGGTTTTTCACGTGGATTTCATCGTTGAAACTGACTGGTCATACATAACCCTTATTCCGTCTACATAAGACTGACCAAAGGGCAGTGAAATGTGTTACTGTACGTACGTCTGGCTCCTTGGTCGCGTGTACAATAAAAATAGGCGCAAGTCGCTCGCGTCGTAATGCAGTGGCGGTGACGCGCATGCGCGAGGAGGTTGCCAGTCGTGGCAATCAATAATCCGAGGGGAAATTAGTTTTCTGTAGATATAAGTTTTTTGTTAATAATTTCATTTTTGACTAAAAAACTTACCAATATAACCTAAAAGTGCAATTAACGCGGCGCGTGACACGCGGTGAGAGACATTTTGCCGGCCTAGGCCGGTAATTTTGTACGAAAATTTATTGCCGGCCCGCTTCGCTTGAGCGACCGCAACACGAAGTTCGCAGCACGCAGCCTATTATTATGAATTATGACCTAGGGATCGTACATTTTCCAGCATTTTTGGTGCATGAAGTGTTGTTAACGGAATTGGTATAAATAATTTAAACCCTAATGATTAATTAGCGTTTATTACGTTGATATTAACCTTAATTTACCATTTCAGTTGAAATTATCTATACCAATTCCGTTAACACCACGCGAATCGATTTGGTGCAGCGGAGTGGTGTTAACGGAATTGGTATAAATAATTTCAACCCTAATGATTAATTAGCGTTAATTACGTTAATATTAACCTTAATTTACCATTTCAGTTGAAATTATCTATACCAATTCCGTTAACACCACTCTGCTGCACCAAAAATGCTGGAAAATGTACGATCACTGATTATGACAATATTTTCTTTCCACGTATATTCCTTAATAATAGGAACTTTTGGAATGCCGTTTTCGTTTATCTGTCTGCGGCCGATCGTAATATCCACCTTATCGTAAAGTTCCTATCTTGACGGTAAACCAATAGATAGGTATAGGAAAGGTTCATTAAAAGGTTGCGTCAGATGCCAGGGCAAACTGTCCAGAAATAGGCGGATATTACAATAGGCCACCGACATATATAACCCGAAAGGACATTTTTGAAAATTATTGAGGGCGCCACTTCCTACGTAACTGTTACATTTTTGACGTAAAATGCAACATGGCAACAATTTAGTATGAACATTTTTTAGTTCCATTTTATTTTAATTTCTACTATTTTATGTCACACTATACAACAAAACTTAAAATCCCGCTAACCTCCCTACCCTGGCAACACCGCATTAAATTTGGCGCGCGCGCGAATCGCTCCCCAAGTCTCCATCATGGCCGCCGCTCGCACCGCGCGCCTCGCGTCCCAATAACCGTGTTCAAAGTGTCTCAATAATGTTATAGTGCACAAAAGTGTCTGTTATTTCGTGTTGAAGTGCCGTTTAGTTCTTTGCATGATTGACCGGCATGGTGGGGACGGCCGGGACTCGCCGGCCAGCACCGAGCAGCTAACGTTAGTAACGATTGATTTTTGTATTTCGAACGTGTTTTTAAATGTTTTTAAGGTTTGGACGCGGCTGCAGCGCGTTGGGTTCTAGGCTTTTGAGCAATATTTTTATACCATAAATTATTGTACTTCATAAATATTTTATCTGTAACAATTGAAAATTATTACATATATTTAATGTATATTTATAACAGTTGAAACTACGTAATTATCTGTGATTTAATGCATAAAAAATACTTTACAGAAATAACCTTGGAATTATTACAAAGGTTTAGGGCTTCAAGGGAGCGAACCCAGTTAAACTACAGAGTGATTGCGTCTCTAGGTTAGAAGTCCGTCGCGGCTTTTCAAAATTTTCATTTCATCATGTTCGTAAAATGAAAATTAATAGGAATATAATCATATACCATATACCACCATTTGACTAATTTGTAGTCGTATTTATATAAATGATTTAACCCATTCAGCGCTAATTACGACACGTTGTGGTTTTGCCTCTACGAAGCATTTTCGCTACATACCGGGAAATCCATGATATCGGCTACGACCGTAGCTCAGCGGTGAATGTGTTCAAGATATGCTCTACTTTTTTGCTTTGCCTGCGTGGCATGTCTGTTCCACATAATACTCGAATACTTAGCGCAATATTTCCGGTATTAAACGTGAAGTAGGTTAAATTACACAACTTATAAAGATTATAAACACGTATTCGTTTAAAAAACTGTAATTCGTCTATTGATTTGTTTCGTATAAAACTCCATCTTTTGTAAATTGGTTTAAAATGTAGGCTATGTCACCCGGCCGACCCGGGCCGGATAAAAGGACCGGATAGATACATCATGCATCAAAATCTGTGAAATCCATAACTACATACTTAAGCCTTTTTTTGCTTTGGTATAGTCGGGCGCGGGACGACTTCGTTGACTAAGTTCTTATGTGTGGCTTTGTTTAATTTATTTTTAATTTAGTTCACTTTATACTTAATTTTAATGTAATGTTTGTAACTATATTAGGTATAGGTACTTAATGTATTTCTCTAAACCTCATACAGTGTACACAGTGTCAGTGGTGTAAGTATTTAAGTTTTTCACCTATCGTAATTTATATGTATACCTACCACAGTACGGTTACCATCAGTTTGTCACTGACATAAACGCCGTCGAGAACGTAATTTACTTTCTATACATCCCGTTTGCACTAATATGCGAGTGCGAGCGAGATGTATAGAAAGTAAATTACGTTCTCGACGGCGTTTATGTCAGTGACAAACTGATGGTAACCGTACAGTTAGTAACTACGGCTATAAAGTCACGAGTAAATAGATATCTAATACCTTTGAACGAGCAATTCTTGTTTATCTGTATTTCGTGGATCTCGGAAACGGCTCTAACGATTTCGATGAAATTTGCTATATGGGGGTTGTCAGGGGCGATAAATCGATCTAACCAGGTTTTGTCTCTGGGAAAACGCGCATTTTTGAGTTTATGTTTTCTGAGCACTACTCGGTATCTCAGATATTCACAATTAAACTTGAACGGCAAAAATGAAAGGCTACGTACCTTAATGTAAATGTTGTCTCCCAATTTTATAATATTTTCACAATAAAAGTAAAAAAACAAAGTTTATAAAATTCGATAAGATACCTACGATACTTGAATTTAATAACATACTCGTAAGAGTCGTAAGAGCAGATCACACTTGAAATATAATATGAATCTAATAAAAATACTACGGCAAAAATATAATTCAATTTTCTCTTCACTCTCAATGCCATGATATTTTCACCATAAAAACTTAAAACTCAATAACAAAGTGCATATCATACTTGAAATGTAATATTCAAGTCCTCGAAAATACAGTGGCAAAAACGAGATGCAATTTCCAAGTCACAAGGGCTCGCTGCACGAATACTGAAGTATTGGAAACATATTGATTGTATGCGCCATAGACTAGGAATCCTCTAGACGGAGCTTAGAGCAATTGTTTCACCGATGCTGCCAAAAATACGGGAATGCGGGGGGCGAGGTGAGCGAGGTCCCGTGCCGTGATTGGTCCGTTCAAAGACTTCAAAGACACGGACGTCACACAAAGACACTTTGACTCGAAAATGGAGTAAAACTTCCGTATTTGTGGCGGAGGGGGTAGAACTACTATGCTCAGTCTGGAGGATGTATTGTCTGCGATGCACGAATACTTGAAGTATTGGAAACATATTGATTGTATGCGCTTGGGGCCAATTCAGATTTATAAACTTGTTACGGTTAACATATTTTGATAAGTCTTTGTAGATCATTAACGCTGATACCTTTAAACGAGCAATTCTTGTTTAATTTATACATTTCGGGGATCTCGGAAACCGGTGTCACCTTGTTAGACCGAGTCAGAAATGAGTTCATCCGTGGCAGTTTTAAGGTCAGACCCATTGAAGAAAAACTCGCTGAAACCCGTCTTAGGTGGTATGGACACGTAATGAGGAGGCCCGAGGACCACATGGCCAGAAAAGTCCTCAATATAAACACCGGTTTGAGGAAGTGGGGAAGACCCCTACAAACTTGGATGTCCGTCATCAACAATGACCTAAAGAAAGCCCAAATTAATGAGACGACGACCCAGAACCGAAGATTATGACGAAGATTGACGAGGAGAACCGACCCCAAATGAAATGGGATGTGGCTAGGCAAAGAGAGAGAGGGGATCTCGGAAACGGCTCTAACGATTTCTATGAAATTTGCTATATTTGGGGGCGATAAATCGAACTAGCTAGGTATTATCTCTGGGAAAACGCGCATTTTTGAGTTATTATATGTTTTCCGAGCAAAGCTCGGTCTCCCATATATATATTGTGAAATGAGGCTAAATTCGTGCGTGAGACCGTCAAGGTCATATCAAAACCAGTTCAACACCATAGCTAGTTGTTATTAAAATAAAATAGATTAAAAATAAAAATTGTTTATTTCAGACCAACATAATCCACAGGTGTGTTAGTAAAATGCATCTTAATAGCCTAAAGCAGCGGTCGCCAACCTTTTAGCAGCCAAGGGCCAAATAGTAGCTGCCGAAGTTGACGCGGGTCGCACTTTGTTAATATTTATGACTTTATCAGACATTGTCGTTTGTCAATATTACATACAAAATAGCCAGGGAGGCTCGCGGGCCACAAGTGAGAGGTTCGCGGGCCGCATGCGGACCTCGGGCCGCTTGTTGCCGACCGCTGGCCTAAAGGTTAGTGTATACAAAGAAAAACAATGCAAAAAAAAAATTAAAAAACGAGAATGAAAAAACAACAAAGAAAACATAAAACTACTTACAAATACCCTGACTATTAGGGCTACTTGTCCCTCCCCATAGTCTAATAAAACATGGTCTTCCATTCCCAGAGTGACACGGGCCTACGTCACAACAACATGGCTGCTATATATAGCGCTATCGCATATTATCATATAGCGCTGTCGCATGATGACGTAGGCCCGTGTCAGTTAGGTGACCTAGAAAAGACGGGAATGGAGTACCAGGCGGAGTATATTATTATACCATGTCCCTCCCCACCGTGACCTCAACCCAATACTTAATTAGCGGGCAGTCAAGACGCTCGACCAGACCTCAGCATGCTGTTGCCACTGCCGCGCACTCGTTTCACCAGTGAGGCTATTCTTTTTTGCCTAATGGCAAAAAATGTCATCCGCCCTTGCTTCGGCAAACATGCCAGATACACTGCAGTGCTTCGGAAGCCTCAACTGCATTCTTGAGGAATTGAGGATGTTGTTGTATTGTATACGTATTATTAAATCTCAATGTTTTCTCTCCTGTGCCCAATAGTTAACAGCTTGTGGGCATGTAGGTAATGACTGTATCATACTTATCCAAATATGATAAATAAGAAAATTAACCTTTATAGCCCTTAACTTTTGGGGCAGTCCACAGGAAAGACTTGAACATGGTTTTGAGTTTAACCCATTTACTAGATTGTCATGAAATAAGTGATAAATGTTTCGTAGCAGTCTACGCCACGCGCGTAGAGGTCTCTCGGTCGTAGCGCCGTAGCGTGACGTCACAAGTTAATTTACTTCGTTGACGCGTTTATGAGTGACAGGCGAAAAAGTGGAGCAAAGCGGGTAACGAGGGGCCGGTTTGAGTTGGTTTAATAGCGTGACATGACTTTCTTTTATTTGAAAATTAGCAGTTAGAATTCACAAATGTTAATTTTTATAGTAATTAATAACTTGGCGGGGGCACTACCGTGCCCCCCGATAGTGAAGTTTAATTAAACATGTAATTCGATTGCAGTTTCCTTCTTTTAATTTTGCTATATATGCGGGTTTTCGGGGCGAAAAATCGACCTAACTAGGTGTTATCGCTGGGAAAACGCACATTTTTGATTTTTATATGTTTTCCGAGCAAAGTTCGGTCTCCCAGAATAGATATTATATACTTATTAGTATTGAATGGCTTCGGCATTCCAGCTAACTGTTGGGAGGAACGCGCGGAGATGAGACCGGAGTAGCGTCGTAACCTGCGGGAAGGCATGGCAAAGCATGGCGAGCTCTGGTTGGACCAACTTAGGCAGAAACGAAATCGCAGAGCTGCTGGACCACCCCAGGAGTCAAGACACGTCTGTGATCGATGCGGCAAGAAATGCCGATCGGCCATTGGTCTATACAGTCATCGCAGTCGATGTAGGCTGTAGACTACCTCCTCAAAATACCTTCTCTAGTCGCTGCAACTATAATCTGCAAAGATGCTGTGGCCAATTATGAGCTTATTAGTAATAGGGGGTCATAATATTTTGGTTTTAGTTGAGTGGTCGTTTTGAATAAGTATGGATCTAGTGATGGCGTGCGGCCAAATTGCCGTTGCGCAATTAGGGAACGAAAACTATAACTTTAGGCATTCATGATTTGTGTAATAACAATAATACTGTCAATAAGTACCCATATTTCCTTAATAGAGACGGCACATGGTTATTAAAATTATCTGTACGTAATATAGATCACAATTTTCTTCAACGCTTTGACTTATAGTCGTTGTTATATTACGAGCACTCTAGCAGATCAGATGTATCTGAAGGGTTCGTTGCTCTCAAAATTGCTTACCTCTTAGCTCTTAGTCATTCTTTGCAATATGATGAAAATTGGCCGAGTGTCCTTATACAGTATGTACATTAATGAATAACATTAACTCAAACCCATTAATGTGTAGGTCATACTGAGCAACTTTTACTATGGCACCAACCCCGAAATCGCGAAAAAAAAATTGACTCTCTCATAGGAAATTATGACGCTAGACCAGCAAAATCTATGAAACAAGCAAATTTTTTTTCGCGATTTCGGGGTTCGTGCCGTAGTAAGAGTTGCTAAGTGTGACCTACACATTCACGGGTTTGAGTAAATGTTTTTCGTTAATTTACATACTGTATAGTTTAGAATCTGTTTTTTTCTGCTGCTGTAAGATGGGTTTGTTGGTCTCTTTCTCCAATCTTACATTTCAATTCATCTTTGGATCCATCAAATCCAAAAATCCATGTAAAACCCCAACCACCTACGCAAAAAAAGACCTAAGACCTCCTTCGTGTTTAGGTACAAAAAGAGTAGTCAGCGATTCTATAGATATATCGGCACATAATTCGCCGAAATGTATGACACAGATTTGTTTCGCATTTTATTACTCATTACTTTGAGCAACTTTTGTTAAAAGAGCAACCCTAAAATCGCAAAAAAATTAGGTGTTCCATACCCACTAAAATTCAATTCTACAATTGTATGAAGACTATATGACGAACAAGATTTTTTTGTGTGATTTCAGATCTAACGCTATAGTAAAAGTTGATCATAACAGAGCGTACAATCAAGTACCTACATTTATTTAGTATCACCTAAAATATCAAACGGCATATCATATGCGCCTGTCATTCAGTTTTACCTATTTCAGTACTACCGTACCGTACAGAAAGGACACTTTCTACAAAAGCGAAGTTTGACAGCGATTCAGGGTCGATACATGATATCCCTTTCTGACTTATGGTACTATCCTTTTCGACTATTTAGGGTTGTCAAAATTCAAGTAATTATATTATCTGTGGTCGTGCACGCAAAGGGACGTCAAGTTGTGTCAACCCTAATAATTGCTCGGAGCAATGCTGAGCCGAACGGAGCCGAGATTACCCGAAGTGTCTCCGGAGGGAGTGTCTCCTCTCCCCACTGTTTAGTGTTTATGGTTCAAGGACAAGCGTAAAATGTATAAAAAATGCATTGTTTTTTGCCTTACTCAATATCCGGCGACAGAATCCCCTTTTGATCTATAAATACACCCGTATTTGTGGCCCATTCACGTCTATTAATACCCGTTTACACTTGACGGCGCCGGACTTCGCCCCGTGCGACGTCCGACTACGAGTAGGTTATTTGACGACAATCTAAATATAAAGTAAATATCTTTTTTATCTACGTTCTTCAGAAAGTAAGCGTGTTAATTTATGTGACGTACATTTTATGTATTTATTTTATATTTTATGAATGTTCCACAAGGAAATTCTAAGAAATAGCAACCTAAAAAAAAAATATATTTATTAGTTTAATATTCTAGTCAGTCCATATGTACAAATTGGTGGTGACAATATTTAATATGAATTGATAACATTAAATGTCCCACTGCTGAACATCGTCCCAATAGTTGCCATCAAGCAAAATATAATATTATGAATTCAAATTTATTACGAATTGTACTGTTGTAAATACCATCTGCACGGGAAAAACAGCGAGTGAAAGAAGTCTTGCCATGTTTTTGGTGTCTTTCTGCTACGAGTAATAACACCAAATCGGTTCGCCAGAAAATTATTCCTGAAAAGTGACATCTCAGTGACTGATACCTATAAACAAAGGATAATATTAATTCAGCCGACATATCGGTGTCAAAATGTCATTTACTTATATTTTCTACTTACGTGCTTATAATTTTGTGATGTTTATCGTCTTGTGGTAATGTATTCTGCATCCACCCAGCTCACGGAATGCCCTATATGTCAAGACCAAAAACCCTACAAGGGTGCCCACGGACTCAAGATCCATCTATCCAAGAAACATGTTCCTCGGATAGACCTACCCCCGACCGACTCCTCTCATGTCGACAGTTCTGGGGCCACTGTTCCCAACACTGCGGCTCCCTCTGCAGATTTATGTTCTCGGCTAGCAGTACTAAAAGCTCAAACTAAAATAGCTAAACGTATACCTAAAGGCGCTAGGGTTGCTGTAGCGCGGAGCCTCTCGGAATGCGTGGCCAAGGTTGTGTCTAATAATAATGTACCCGCATGGGAAGCCTTACTTACATTTACTTACAAAAATATTCATATCCCTAAAGACCAATCCAATCGCAGTTTATCAGCTATTATCAAAGAAAATATACTCCACCCTGACTTTCCCGTAGATCCCGCACAATCTTCAATCTTAAATATTTGCAATACTCACATAAACTATAAAATTAAGACAATAGAAAATAAGGTTTCTGACGGTAACATAAGAGGCGCCACAAAACTTCTATTTTCTAGTGATACCTTGGCCGCACGTTCCGACGAAGTGTTCTCCTCTCTTAAAGAAAAGCATCCGATTTCAACTACACCAGTACAACTTCCCGTGCAGCCTCAAATCTCTCCGCAACCACTGCAAGTTACGGAACGTGCAACTTTACATGCGATCAGCTCTTTTCCCAATGGTTCGGCCGGTGGCCTTGACGGCATAACCCCGCAGCACCTCAAGGACCTGACTAGCCCGCTAATGGGAGATGCCGGAGAAACCCTCCTCAAAGAGCTGACCGCGTTACTAAATTTAATGCTTTCAGGTAAAATCTGTAGCGACATCACTCCCATTTTATACGGAGCTAACCTGATAGCCTTAAAAAAAAAGACGGTGGCATTCGTCCGATAGCGGTGGGAAGCACACTACGGCGACTAGCCTCCAAATTGTGTTGCCGCGAGTTTCACGACCGCCTTACAGACAAATTCAAGCCCAAACAACTTGGTTTTGGCGTCAGAGGCGGTTGTGAGGCCGCAGTGCACGCCACACGAACATTCCTGGAAAACTCAAATTTCGAAATTATGGTAAAAGTTGATGTTAGAAACGCATTTAATTCTATCGACCGAAGCACTCTTTTAGACGAAATTCAAAAGGAAATTCCGGAAATTTTTGAATACCTAAAACAATGCTACGGTAATCCGTCTAAATTAATGTTTGGGGAAAAAGAAATTGCCTCATGTGTCGGGTGCCAGCAGGGAGATCCGCTCGGGCCCGTCATCTTTAGCCTCGCAATTCACCCAATCATCACTCAGCTAAAATCAAAACTAAATGTATGGTATTTGGATGACGGGACACTTGCAGGGACGGCTTCTTCTGTATTAAATGACCTAAATATAATCTCAAGGCAGTTCGCTGAGATTGGCCTCACACTTAACTTCAACAAGTGTGAGGTTTTTATCTCAGACAAGCTTTCAGCTAGTGCCCGGGCTGCTTTGACTCTAAGTCTCAACTCTGTCGCCCCCAATTTCACCTTTGTTACACGAGATTCCCTCGTATTACTCGGTGCCCCTATTTTCGAAGACGCCATCCCTTTAGCAATAAATTCAAAATTAGATAACTTTCACAACTGTTCAGATTTATTATACAAAATTAACGCCCATATGGCTATTTACATCTTACGACTGTGTTTATTTTCTCCAAAATTCTTATACGTTTTACGTTGCAGCCCCGTTTGGAAATTCTCGAATCTCACGTCATCCATTGACAATATATTAAAAAATTCGGTTTGTAAAATTCTAAATGTCTCTTTCAGCCCTCAAAGCTGGTCCCAGGCTACTTTGCCTATTAATTATGGTGGCCTGGGTATCCGCTCTACGGGCGATCTGGCTCTCCCCGCTTTTCTCTCGTCTGTCCACAGCGTCGCTCATCTCATCCGTGGCATTCTTAATGTCACCAATCCCACGGGTGTGGTAGTGGCGAGCTTGGCAGATGCAGAGTCAACTTGGAGTGCTGGAAATCCCGGCGAGAGCCCACCTACCGAAAAAGCCAGCCAAGCAGCCTGGGACCTGATAAAAATAAAAACAACCCACAAATCCCTTTTGGACAATAACTCGAATCCCCGCGACCGTGCTAGACTGCTCGCAGTATCGGAACCCGAGTCAGGGCATTGGCTACGCGCCTTGCCTTCGCGGAACATTGGTTCCCTTTTAGACCCGGCGTCACTGCGCGTAGCCGTATGCCTCAGGCTAGGTTTGAAAGCCTGCGAGCCACACGCTTGCTCCCGCTGTGGAAACCATGTTGACGCTTATGGGCACCACGGACTCCACTGCCAATCAAGCGCCGGCCGATTTTATAGACACACGGCTCTAAACGACATAATCCGCAGAGCACTCGGTACCGCCTCCATACCAGCAACCCTGGAGCCAGTCGGTTTATCTGCGGCGGATGGCAAAAGGCCCGACGGCTGCTCGCTCGTACCCTGGTTCCTGGGACGGCCCCTGGCGTGGGATGTAACATGTGTTGATACGCTGGCCCCATCCCACGTCCTGGGCTCTGCCAGGAGGCCGGGGACGGCAGCAGACGACGCCCAAATTACCAAGTGTCGCAAATACGCATTCTTGAAACCGAATTATGTATTTGCGGCACTTGCAATTGAAACTCTCGGTCCCTGGTCGTCAGACACCAAAAAACTAGTAAAAGAAATTTCTACCAAACTAGTCTGGGTGTCTGGCGACCTACGAGCTGCCCCTTTTTTTGCTCAAAAACTCAGCCTCACTGTGCAAAGGGGGAACGCGGCCAGCGTCCTGGGAACAATGCCACAGGCTAATTTAGGGCTAGATCTATGATTTATATATTTTGTATCTGTTTCAAATAAAAGTTGGACGGTCGAAAAAAAAAAAAAGTAAATATCTTTTCTCAAACATGCGTGGAAGTAATATATCCACATTACCACATATCAAATACGTTTAAGCTTGTTTATGCCGCTGGCGCTCATGACCTACCTATGTACCTATGGTCATTGCAGGTTTGTGGGGTTTGAGGGCTAAAAAAAAAATAAGGAAGGAGGAAAAGGCTGAAAAAAACCGGACAAGTGCGAGTCGGAAACGCCCACCGAGGGTTCCGTACTTTTTAGGGTTCCGTACCCAAAGGGTAAAACGGGACCCTATTACTAAGACTTCACTGTCCGTCCGTCCGTCCGTCCGTCCGTCCGTCCGTCCGTCCGTCCGTCCGTCCGTCCGTCTGTCACCAGGCTGTATCTCACGAACCGTGATAGCTAGACAGTTGAAATTTTCACAGATGATGTATTTCTGTTGCCGCTATAACAACAAATACTAAAAACAGAATAGAATAAAGATTTAAATGGGGCTCCCATACAACAAACGTGATTTTTGACCAAAGTTAAGCAACGTCGGGAGTGGTCAGTACTTGGATGGGTGACCGTTTTTTGTTTGCTTTTTTTTTCTTTTTTTTTGCATTATGGTACGGAACCCTTCGTGCGCGAGTCCGACTCGCACTTGCCCGGTTTTTTAGTATTTGTTGTTATAGCGGCAACAGAAATACATCATCTGTGAAAACTTCAACTGTCTAGCTATCACGGTTCATGAGATACAGCCTGGTAACAGACAGACTTTCCGTCGAAAGACGGACAGTGGAGTCTTAGTAATAGGGTCCCGTTTTTACCCTTTGGGTACGGAACCCTAAAAAAATATATTGAGTGCGCCGGCAAAGGTTATGCGTACAACATTGAAGGCCTAGCAAAGCATACGTACATTTTAAGGTGATTATTGGTTTTCAGATTGTTCAATTATGAGTACGTAGGTATAAATATTTGTTGATGTGACGAACAAATGGTTCTTAATTCTATCATTTCTATTTCTGTCCATTTGACCTGACCTTCTAGGAATCCAAAATAAACAAGATAGCATAAATATTGATAATCTATATGGACGCTATAAATACAATTGAAGCGACAAATTAGATTTCAACTTCGACTTTGAAGTCGATTCGAATGTACAATTTGATATAGTTAATTTGATTTCATTTAAGCGTCGCTCCTGGATATTTATACGTACATTAGTGTGAGTAAGATGTGTTACGAGTAATAACTTATCGATAACCAACGAACCAAAACCGTCGCGTTATATAATAGGTATGTACAGATGTACTGCATAATTATTTTCCATCGTATTTTCACGGAAACGTATGAACGTGTCTCTATTTCAGTCAGTCTCTGTACAAAAAGTACAGGCCGCGTAGCCAAGATGCCAATCGCTTACGCTCCGTAGCGATCGAAACGCAACTGTCACTGTCACGCTAACATGGAAGAGTGATAGAGAGACATAATACTTTTCGTTGTCGAAGCGATAGCGATTGTAACCTTAGCTAGGCTGTCTGAGGTTGACTGAAGTAGCATGACAAATACGAACGTTTCCGAGAAAATACGATGGATAACAATAATGCACTACGTCTGTAGATACATAATACTGACAGCAAGACAACGCACAAAGATAAACTACTGAAGATTGAAGAAGATCGGACCAAGGTAATTTTGCACGACTGTTAAATCCGTATGATGTTTTGAGTATTTGGAGTGTTGAAAATATTTTGGCGAGTCCTTTGCCTGTTTGTTTCCAGAGAATTACTTAGGAAGCGAAGTGATTCGTTTAAGCAGGTGCTAATGTAATTGACGCGTTTTCAAATGGTTTATTAAAATGACTAGCGACCCGCCCCTGCTTCGCACGGGTTACACAAAACCCTAACAAATTATACACCTAAACCTTCCTCAAGAATCACTCTATTGGTAAAAACCGCATAAAAATCCGTTTAGCAGTTTTTGAGTTTATCCCGAACATACATACGAACAGACAAACGCGGCGGAGGACTTTGTTTTATAAGGTGTTGTGATACAGATGAATCCAATAATTCATCCGGAATTAGGTAGGTTTACGATTTTCACGGTAGGCCCTATCCCTATAACAAGAACTTTCCGTAGACGTGCGTGGTGCGTGCACACTCCGTTTGTAATGTTAGAAGTTATATGTCAGCTGTCACATCGCTAGCGTGTTCATGAACGCGCGTAGAACACGCAATTCAAGCGATTTGACAGTTGGCATTACAATTGTATAATTGTTGTATAATTTCATAGTTCGGGCTTTAGTTGCGTAATAAAATAATTGTTTTACCAGGTATGTCAGCGTCATGTCTAGGTGGCCAGTAGTCAACGTAGAGTTTTTATTTTAAAAGAGGTTATGCCGAAAAGGAAATTTGGCGCAGTAGCGCCACCACTACCTATGGACTCGCGCGCGAGTACGCAACTCATGCTAGCCGGTCTGGTCAGACTTCTATAGTTATTCTAGGTCGTTGTTTGTATTAGAAGGACGAACTGTCTTGGTTACTTAGCGCCACTTGCACCATTCCACTAACCCGGGGTTAACCGGTTAAACCTCGAGTTACCATAGTTACCAGTACAATTTGACACTGAGTAATGGTTTAACCGCTTAACCTCGGGTTAGTGAGATGGTGCAAGTGGCCCTTAGTTTACTAACGCTCGCTAAGGCATTGGAATACATCCAGACATGTGCCGTTCCACCCACCGTCTGCGTCACATCTAGCCTTTCCACATTTTCAACTCAATATTAAAGGGAATAAAGTACAAATTGCGCTACCAACGATTAAATAACAAATAACAGTATACTGAGACTAGACGTCACAGGTGTCATTGAGCGTTGTGACGTGACGTACGTACGCACAAAATTGTACTATGGCGTCATGTGCTTTAAGTAGGTATTTTTGTTTAGGTATTAGGGATGTTTTTATGGCTACACATGGGCTACAGATATATACTTGGTCAAGCAGATCTTGTCAGTAGAAAAAGGCGGCAAATTTGAAAACTGTAGGCGCAAAGGGATATCGTCTCATAGACAATTTGAATTTCGCGCCTTTTTCTACTGACAAGATTTGCTTGACCATCTATAGTGCATAAATATTTTCCTTCGTATTTTTACGGAAACGTACGAACGTGTCTTGCTATTTCAGACAATATCGGTACAAAAAGTACTGAGGTTGACTGAAGTAGCATGACAATACGAACGTTTTCGAGAAAATACGAAGGAAAACGATTATGCATTACATCTGTACACTATAGGCGTACCTAATTGGATAGGGCTTTAAAAACTAGAAGCTCTATGTGCTTCAAATGGCCATTCTCCTTGGCCCAGCCATTAACACCACAAATCTAAGTAGGTAAATATCGAAACAGTTCCCAAAATTTCACGAGAATCGGATGACAAATACGACCTGTAGAGAAAAATAGCTGGACTTGATGGTCCAATGAAACTGTTTTCCCCAAATTGAAACGGAGGCGCTTTCTCTCACGTGCTGGGGTCGTTTCTATACTCTGTATCTTTAGGTATTTATATAAAAAGTAACAAAATCTACCCTCAAATGGCTCCTTAAGCCAGTTGAAAACATTACATGATCAAATAATGTAGGTTAAAGTCAGGTCGTTCAGTGACTGATCCTTGCGCCTTTTGTATTTGGTCGGTTAACCAATAAATGTTATAACTACCCGAAAATTTACTAATTGTTTGTAGTAGTAGTAGTAAACTCTTTATTGTACAAAAATACATATTAAAAATAGCATACAATTAGTAAGAAGTACAAAGGCGAACTTATCCCTTATCCTTTTGGTTACTTTTATTTAAATACCTAAAGATACAGACTATAGAATCCGGTTTCGTGAGAAACTGAACCGGAACCCTATAGGTACCGGAACAGAAGACGCAGCGAACAAACATAAATCGGCAGATTATTGATTGTGGTTTGTGGTGCAATATTCAGGCGGCCTTCATCGCGAGTAGCCACGCGCCAACGCTAAAAGCGCCGCCCGGTCTAGGATGCGGGACAGCTTGCAAGACTTGCAGTAACGTAGAGTAGGTATGTAGGTAACATTAAAGACTTGTAATGCGCAAGCCTTGGCCACGGCTTGGTTGAAAAAATACCAGGGACCTCTATCTTGGCCCTTGGCATTGGCAAGTCTCCAAACAAAACAAAGGGTTCGAAAGGCGTTGTTATTCCAACCGTTAACTTTATAACCTTGTTGTCGAATAAAATAGGGTAAGCTATGACCAGACCTCGGATTTTAGGGGGCAGATATGAGTATTCAACTTCACTCAAGTATATATACAGTATGTAAACTAACGAAAAACATTTACTCAAACCAGTTAATGTGTAGGTCACATTGAGCAACTTTTACTATGGCACCGACCCCGAAATCGCGAAAAAAACATAGGTTGTTTCATACATTTTGACATTTTCTATGGGAGAGTCAATTTTTTTTTCGCGATTTCGGGGTCGGTGCCATAGTAAAAGTTGCTCAATGTGACCTACACATTCACGGGTTTGAGTAAATGTTTAAGCGTCTGCTATGTCTGAGGTTAATAATTCTTTAAGTTTAGGTTCTAAGCCAAGTTTAGTATCATTTTCAACTAAATCAAATATGTAGACATAGATTTCATCCAAATCGGTTCAGCGTTTATTGATTTCCCATACAATCCTACACCTTACCTTTCATTTTTAAGGGATTTTTTTTGAAATAAAAACTATCCTATGTAACCCCGGGACTCAAACTATCTCTATACCAAATTTTATTTTATTTATTGAATCCCCGTACAAATTTCCACCTCCCTTTTTACACCCTTTAGGGATTATTTTTGGCATTAAAAGTATCCTATGTTCTTCCCTGGGACTCAAACCATCTTTATACCAATTTTCAACTAAATTGGTTCAGCAGTTTAAGCGTGAAGAGGAACAAAATAAAATGTATTTTTTTCATATTTTATGTGTTTTTACTTCGGAATGGTGCCGAAATGATATCATAAATGAATTTGGCATCCCCGATTTATACGAAAACGATACCAAATTTGGCCTAGTAGCTAAAATGATATAGATATCAAGATAAAGTTGAGAGCCCCTCCCCCCTAAAAAGTAACATCAAAAATCTCGGTGGCTCCACTTCTTAAATCCATCCTTGAGTCCTGAGGACCAATCCTACCAAAGGAAATCTTTTGTTCATGCAACGCCGTCGTTTAGGGCTTCCACCCTCGACTAGGGGGCCGACTGAGATAATTTTGATGTCACCATTAACATATATCTCAGGACGGGCCTTACGGGCACTAAAAATGGTACTACATAGTTCAGCGGTGTCACTCAAAAATTCGAGCCAATCGTGCAGCCTAACGCAACTAGTTGCGACCAATCGCGCGCGTGATGCAAACTCATCAACCAATCGTGTTGTAGCGGTGTCACACCGCTGTACTGGCCCATTAATGCCCTATTCTTATTTCCCATAAGGCCAGTCCTAAGATGTATGTCAATGGATGTCACAATGCAAGTTTGAATTTACATATGTAGGTATATTAAATATCCTCCTGAAACCCTTTCTCTCTCAGCTCATGCACATTATTTTGAAGCTAAGCCAAAGTTTCAAGGACACCTCAATATGTGCGGATCGATAGAGAAAGTTCAACGATTGGAATTTGATTGTTTAAGGGCTTTGACCCGAAAATAGGGAATTATTTTACTTTTTGTTACCTTTTTCTTTTGTGAAAACTTGATACGTGCCTATTGAAAGCAGGGATGTTGCGTATGCAGATTTTTCGACATCCGCGGACGTGGATGTGGATATTTAAAGGCTCATATCCGCGGATGCGGATGTCAAGATTAGGTAGGTACCAACTTAAACAACGTCAATATTTTACATTTTAGTAAATTATTTAAAAAAAAACGAATCGTTTAGTATTTGAGTAAGAATATAGGTGCGTTATATTTAATAAACAGTAACTTGGCAGCAGCTTGGCCGACCTTTCTGGATCTAGACAATTTCGTTATAGGTAATGATGAAATTACCTGGCACTTAAGTCGCCGCTAAGACGTTCCTGTAGCGACTAGCTCGACATTCGCATCCGCATTAAGCTCCGCATCGATTTTATGTAGATGCGGATGCGGATTTTAAAAATAACGTGGAACCACCGCGGATACGGATGCGAATATTCGCAACATCCCTGATTGAAAGTATTGAAATAAGTTCAATGATAAACATTTTTTGAAATAGTGCGTTAACCTTTAAACGGAATGTTTAAAAAAATAAGTAATAAATATTGCACAAATCGACCTACTTCCATGGTAACGGTCGCTTTGGTCACTCTTACAACCATTGTTTTATGATACCTAAGAACTAACCGACCGACCGGTCTGGCCTAGTGGGTAGTGACCCTGCCTGCGAAGCCGATGGTCCTGGGTTCGAATCCTGGTAAGGGCATTTATTTGTGTGATGAATACAGATATTTGTTCCTGAGTCATGGATGTTATCTATGTATATGTTGCAGTCAAAAGTGTGAACTGGTCAAAAGAACTTTTAACCGACAAAAACAGGCAAAACTGCTTTTGACTGAGCATGTTGGTCAAAAGTAGTTTTACCTGAAAATCATACCTATTTCTGGCAGCAGTTTCGTTTTTAGGGCGTAGCAAAAAAAAATAGCCCTAACCTACCTATCTCTGGGAACAGTTTCGTTTTTTGGGCGTAGCAAAAAAAAATAACCCTAACCTACCTATTTCTGGGAGTACTTTTGACTGATAGTAACAGTCACAATTACTATTAACCAATGATTTTGATGTATTGACCTATAACTGTGTGTTATGAATAATAAATTTAATTTAATTTCATTTCATTTATGTATTTATCTATATAAGTATGTTTATATCGTCGCCTAGTACCCATAGTACAAGCTATGCTTAGTTTGGGGCTCGGTCGATCTGTGTAAGATGTCCCCAATATTTATTTATTTAAACATACTCGTAGGTACAGATGTGCCCGATTCGAACTTTAAGATACGTCAATTAATAGATCTAAAAACGATATGGATTAAAGTGACGATTTTGTTGGAAGAAACGTCACATTTGACACTGACATATCTAATCCATATCGTTTTTAGACCTCTATTTATTGACGTATTTTAAAGCTCGAATCGGGCTAGTAGTGCATAATTGTTTTCCATCGTATTTTCTCGGAAGCGTTCGTATTTGTCATGCTATATAGTTCAGTTAATGTCAGTACTTTTTGTACCAAGACTGACTGAAATAGCAAGACACGTTCGTAGGTATAAGTTTCCGTGAAAATACGATTAAAATTAATTATGCACTACATCCGTACACCATTTTTATTGCAATATAAACCCTTTCCATAATGGGTCATCTACTATTATGTTAGTAGAATTAGAATGTATGATATTTCTTCTAACAAACTATGCTAACTATTGTCGCCTGGCTGACGGGACTAAACAACAAAAAAAAGAACTTTCTGAAACACCCGGAAATTTATTTTACATAATCCAGCTACATACTACTTTAATATAACAAAAAGCCTACGGCCCGATTCGAACAATCTTTATAAGATGTCATAGCGGTACGATACCGATCTGTCAGTATCAGTGACAAAAACAAAATCCTATTAGAACAAATTATTTTCAGAAAATATTTTGATTTGTTTTTATCAAGTAGAAACACTACTATATAAATTATAAACTGAAATAAATGTCATATACTAAGAAAAAGTGACCAAGGCCTCCAGTGCCCCAGGATGGAATCGAACCAGCGACCTCTGCTATCAAGCCTATAAGCCTTCAGTAAGAAGTGCATATAATTGGAAAAATTCGACCTATGCCGCTGTGGTCCGGTGGCCGAATGGTACAGGCACCTGCCGCGATAACTAACTAACTTATGACACTGACAGGTCGGTATCGTACCGCGGTGACTTCTTAGCATTGTTCGAATAGGGCCGCTAGTCTAAACCCATAACTATGTAGAAAGCACAAGAACCATATTCTTAAAGTAAAGGTCGCGGCACACCTCCGCGCCGAAGTCCGTAATTGTATGCAACGAAGGCTGTGTGATTAGGGTGTTTTTACGACGGCCACAGACTTATGTCTAAGTAGACCACGCAAATAGACTTCAAAGATAAATAAACCCTTGTCGTAGCCGAAGACAGTAGCGATGCGTTTACTACCTTAAATCAAGATGCGATTGACACTATGAGACGTTATTTTAAGACATCCCAGCAAAAGTATCATATATATAAAATTGAAAAACCAGAACGGGATAAAAAACGAGGGAAGAAGCGAGATGGCGCCTTACAAATTTCTAAAAAAGTTTTTGACACGTTTCTCAAATACGACGCACGTATGATAAGAAAAAACTGTTCTAATCTATTATCTAAGTATGAGCATAAGTATAACTAGAGCATAAAAACTATCGCTTTCGATGCGTATTTAATTTACAATAAGCAAAAGAAATTTTCATAACATTCTTCATTTTATGACTATCGACTATTTTCGGAAACTCTCGGTTGGTTTCGTTTCGAACTTCAAATAACCAAAATTATGTTTGTTATGTTGGTATGCAGTGATTTCGGCCTTTTTTACTCGAAGTAAAATAAAAAGTGCTGTCAACCTCAACCTTTTACCTTAGTTTATGCCCATACGAGTGACATGCCATATAATGACTGATAATGACTTATCAATATCAATAGTAATTTGTATTTTGTTGTTTTAAATTTCTTTTTGAGTTATGTTATTCAGATTTACTTTCACAGCTTCGGCAAACAAATTCGTCCAAGGACCGGGCTGCCGAGATGGACCAAAAATACAAAGTTGACAGCAAGTTATAATGTAGGTAGATAAAATTTAAGTGCATGTTCAGATATTTTTGAGCGAAACGACCTGGTGAAAATAAGCAAACGTACAGTCAGCAGTCGGCCAAATATCGTAATATAACTCTGTTGCTATAGAAATAAGGATGAGTTCCGATATACTGGCGGAATACTGAGAGACAAAAGTGGCTAAGCTTACATTGGCTCGGACATTTAGAGAGAATGGGAGAGGATCGTGCCGTGACGAGAGCGTACTTGGGACAACGAAATGGGAGACGCCCAATTGGACGTCATAGGTACCTACCGCTGGAACGACGTAGTTGCTCGAGATCTGCTTATCCTCGGCCATGGGGACTGGCGAGAGCTATCGCAAGACCGAGAAACATGGTGTGTTTTGTTTTGTCTTTTCTCGGAGGCCAGGATTCACATAACCGTAGTAAGTAATGTTAGTATTCAGAAAGGGAAATGGGGAGTACGTACGTTTGTACCAAAAGGCGATTTATGGGCGGTGGTCGTCCATATTCGTCTTAAGGCGGATATTAATCTAATGAACGTTTTTGCAATTAGGCTTATAAAAATAAATAATAATTTTATGTTGAAACGAGTTTTAAATAAATAACTACGTAGATGAAAAGGTATAATTTTGCCTTTTATCAAATCACATATTTTTTTTCAGATATTTTGTGTATTAAGTTATCCAAATAACGGGTACAAATAAGAAATCCCTATCACCGTTATGAACCCTGGCAGGGTTGACACACTCTTTATTTCATTTATCTACACACATATCATAAACTCTCTATGATGCCTTCAAAATCCGTAAATAATGGCCCACATTACGATAAACTGTTTTGTTACAGCAAATTTCTTATCTGTGAAAATGTGGTAATAGCTTCATTACTATATCAAAATCGATTTGGTAATGAAATTCAAATTTCGAACATCTCTGAAAAAAAAAGGAATTTGATTTGACCCCTATTCTATATCAGTCGAGATGACGTTTTATTCGAAATCAAATGTCAATTGCATACAATATTGACAAATCTCGCTTGTAAGTTGGTATCGGATGATATGGTAATCGACCCCGACTCTAGTTTGTCTCTGAATTAAAAAAAAACTACGGATGCGTGACATGCGTGAAAAAGTTTTCATTTGCCGCCATTTGACGTACAGTTTATCTTTTAATTAGTTTGTAGTAAAAAATAATTTGTTTTGTTGTTTTTAAAGTAACTATAACAAAAGTTTCGTGTAAAATGTGCGATAAAGATATTTCGGAGACGCCATCTCATATCCGCGAGTTCCGCCAGAGAGGAAAGTGCCCCAATGTCGGTTGTAATATGAGGTTAGTGAATATATCATAGAAAGTTTATAATATGTGTGTAGATAAAGCAGTGTATGTAACTGTACATAATGAGGCATTAAAACACTCGTGTGATACTATTATGAAACTCATTTCATTCGTTTCATAAACCCACACTCGTATTTTAATGCCTTTCATTATGTAGCAGTCACATAAACTACTATTACGCGAGCGGAGCTGCGGGCCCGTCTAGTAATACATGTAATGTTTGTAAATCTTAAATTCTAGATAATAAAGACATTTTTCATCATCATCTTCCTCGCGTAAGCATTTTTGCCACGGCTCATGGGAGCCTGGGGTCCGCTTGGCAACTAATCGCAAGAATTGGCGTAGGCACTAGTTTTTACAAAAGCCATTGCCATCTGACCCAACCCAGAGGGTAAACTATGCCTTACTGGGATAAGTCCGGTTTCCTCACGATGTAAAACCATCACCGAAAAGCGACTATAGCGATATTTCGTACATAAGTTCCGAAAAACTCATTGGTACGAGCCGGGGTTGGAGCCCGCGACCTCCAGATTGAGAGATTGATTAAATATTTTTTTATTGATCCAAAAAGGAATTTACATTTCACTTAATGAGATACAATACGTACTAAGTAATTATATTCTATGATATGTTATATTAATTATATTATAGTGTTATAATATAAATGTATTAATTTTCATTTATTTTCATCCTTAATATGCAGCTTTATAATATGTACCTAGATTTTTAAATAAAAATCGCGACCTATGCGATATATATTTACACATTATTTACATATATATCTGTGACTGTGGCAGCAGTAGGGTTGTTCTATAATTCATACACCGGGAATACCCGCAATGACAGCCAATAACAAGTAAAATAGGTCCTAAGTGAGGTCATTGGCGGTTACAAAACGGTTACGCTATTTTATACTGTCCCAATAAATAATAAATAAATAAATATTATAGGACATTTTTACACAAATTGACTAAGCCCCACGGTAAGCTCTAGAAGGTTTGTGTTGTGGGTACTCAGACAACAATACATGTAATATATAAATAGTATTTATATATTAAATAGTATTTATATATTACATGTATCGTTGTCTGTGTATTACAAGTATTTATTAAATACTTAAATGCATAGAAATGGTTGTTACCATGACTCAGGAACAAATTTCTGTGTCATCACACAAATAAATGCCCTTACCGGGATTCGAACCCGGGACCATCGTCAGGCCAGACCGGTCGTCAAAACATTTATTAACATACCACAACTTAAAAATAAGCTAAAATTAGACTTTATAGCAAATTAAGAGTAACAAAAATAAATTAAACAAACTAAACTAAAACTACCTAAAAAGTATTATAAATTGGTGAATCAACTTTTATAATGATTTCGTGTCCTTCCTGCTTCGTGGGGACACACCATTTTTGTATGGGAGCAAACTTCTATTGCGTTACCTACGGTACAAAATGTAACTTTTATCTAATCAAGTTGACAATCAAATCAAATCAAATATCATTTATTAACAGGCAACTAAGGCCCATAGATACATACCTTACAAACTAACATAGGTACATACAAAAATAAAAATCTTACAAGCTAAAATATATTTCGGCGACACGGCGGTTTTCTGTTGTGTCGCGGTGTGTAATTTTAATGTGTTAATTAAATACTTATGGATCTAATAATGACCTAATAATAACCTTATGACCTCATCCACGAAAAGACAGATATACCTAGATGTTATATAAACTTGTTATGTATTTGACGTACACCCCCCATAACACTAATAATAAATTATGAGCCAATAGTATTAGTTAAGCTAATGAGGGTGATAGAATTTGCATAATTGGATTAAGGGCTTGCTTAGGCCAGTGTTTTGTTCTAATATATTATGATTAGATGCTAATATACTTGATGGCTTTATTCATTATTAATTTTGAACAAAAAAACTACTTCTCAAAATGCTACGGCCCCATAGTCTATACTCTGTATCTTTAGGTATTTAAATAAAAGTAAACAAAGTCTACTCTCAAATGGCTCCTTAAGCCAGTTGAGGGTAGATCAAAACATTACATGATCAAATAATGTAGGTTAAAGTCAGGCCGTTTAGTGACAGATCCAGGCGGTTTTTGTATTTGGTTGGTTATTTAAGTGGATTAACTTCAATTCTGGGTCAAATCGGGGTGTGATTTCAGGCAACGCCCTTTAGATTAGGAGGGGTCGCCACAAAGTTGATTCATAGGCAAGGTAGGCTCGAAGACAAAATTGTGATTTTATCCTCCTAAGACCCTGCGCACAAATTTATGCACATATTCCTTAATCTATGTTGAACTTTAATTATGTAAATAAGGGTTCCAAATTCAAAATCAAAACAACTGCTTCTGGGTCTCAGGAGGTTATAACACGCTGATTTCCTAGTGTATACGCGCGACACGCACACATTCTCAACTCGAAGGCGAGAGGTGAATGCCTCTAATCCGATAGTGGCGTGTGTGCGAAATCGGTTAGGCATAAAGTCACAATTTTGTAAATAAAGCCAGGAAATTAGTAAAACAAAAAATATCGCACGCCGCGTGTAACCTGCGACGAAGATATGGCCGTCTTGCGGTGCGGGGATACCTAAGTACCATTTATATCAATTTTACTGAAAGTATAGGTACTTCTCTTTAAAATTTTGCTCGTCAGATCCCTCAGCTATAACACTAGGTATTTTATATTAAAATTATACGATTACTATGGTATGCAGGGTAACGATGTACCTAGAGTCAGACCAAGAATAGTCTGCAGCGGATTTGATAGCCCACGCAGTGCAAGTGTTATTTTAAACGTCAAACTTCTATGAAATTATGACGTATAAATGACAATTGCACTGCGTGGGCTATCAAATCCGCTGCAGACTTTTTTTGGTCCGACTCTACGTACCTGAAATTCTTTATCTATCTTCATCTTGGAGCATTTAATAGCTAGACTAGCTAGAGTCGCCTTTAAGAGCTTACCCCTCTGCCGAAACTCTTGCATAATTGTGCAAACTTTTGTATGGACTGACATGGCTATTTGTACGTTACGTACAAATCATGTAGAAATAGCAATACATTTGACGTCCCCTCCCCCGCAAAAATCGGCAGACTGTTTCGTACAGAAAATGACAGCCATGACGTCTCCAGTTACTAAATGCTCAAAAAAAAGGGCCCACTGATTAACCGTCCGCCGGCCGGTATCGGCCTGTCAGTTGTTCGGAACTGTCAAAATTTTGTTCTAACTGACAGGCCAATACCGCCCGGCGGACTGTTAATCAGTGGGTCTCAAAGATCTTCATCTACGCCCGCGCCCCCTATTCATTGATTGCGCATGGTGTAACCTGCCCTTAATCGAAAAACATCGATGTCGTAAAACCAATACCCTGATCACACAATACAAACGTTACCTTTTAATTAACTCGCCTTTACGACGTATTGCGACGTCATGGTATAGATGACCTCCAACAGATCTCGTGTTAAAGGCCACAGCACACCGGCGGCGTGGCGTAGGCGTGCACCAAGATGACAATATATCGACAAAGGCCAAATGAAAAAAAAAGTGAATCGGGATGACAGATGTTACGGAAAGGGCGTCCCTTTGTTTGACATAAAGTTTTAAGTCATAATGTATTGTTTGTTATACTATCATTAGTCCTAAAACTGTAACCGTTAAATTTTCAGGATTTTCGTAAGGTACGGTTTGTTTTTGGCAATCCTGAAAAGTTACGCGTTTCTGAACCGAACAAATTGTCACCCGTTGACCACGTACGCTGTAAAGGGTTCGAAACGTCGGGATGAATTCAATAAACTCGATATAATCCTTTTCAATAGTTTTATTTCATCAATAGGTACATTAATATGACTTAAAACTTTTTGAGAAACAATAGAGACCCTACGGAAAGTCATCTTGGATATTCCTCCTGGACCGTTATAGCGTGAATCATTCACTCAATTTAGCTCAATGTTTTCTAAGGGTCTCCCCAGATATATCGACGCGCATTCGGCAAAAGCCGATAGGAAAAAGCTTTATGTCCGCGCAATAAGAGCGAAGAAGTCGTCGTTTTGCTCGGCTCGCATCGGCCGGCGCCTGCCCATGCGCCGACGGCTTTTTCGCTCTTATTGCGCGGACATAAAGCTTTTTCCTATCGGCTTTTGCCGAATGCGCGTCGATATATCTGGGGAGACCCTAACTTTTACGACGCTCTATACAAGTAGCTTGAATACCATGGCTCGCCCTAAATGCTCCCTCTATCGGGCGAATGATTTGCGTCACGGCAATCAAGTTTGGAGGCCGGGACCCTGACGCGCCCTGCAGCCCCGGACTTTGTTTTCATTCTTCGCTCCGCCTACATTCTGTCAGATTTACTACTAAGGGGAAGCGTTGAATGCTTGATCAATTAACACATTCATTGCCAATTAGTGCTACGGGTTACGCTCGTAGCGCGTAGCCTCGGTTTCGCCGTATGGAGCGTGTAGTCGCTACGAACAGTGTACCCGACAGTCGGGTTCTTCGCCCTGAATGTGTTAAGCTTGTTAGATAATTAATAAGAGATTTTCAATTCACTTTAACTTAGTTACTATCCTGTAATAGAGTTAAGTATGTAGTGCAACGAATTTATGTAGAGTAACTAAGTTTGACTAGAACTTAAAAACCGGACAAGTGCGAGTCGGACTCGCCCACCGAGGGTTCCGTACTTTTTAGTATTTGTTGATATAGCGGCAACAGAAATATATCATCTGTGAAAATTTCAACTACCTAGCTATCACGGTTCATGAGATACAGCCTGGTGACAGACGGACGGACGGACAGCGGAGTCTTAGTAATAGGGTCCCGTTTTTACCCTTTGGGTACGGAACCCTAAAAATGATCCCACATGTATTGTGCGGTGAGCGATTCAACTGTAATAGGCACAGATGTACTTAGTGCAAAATTGTTTTCCATCGTAATTTCTTGGAAACGTTCGTATTTGTCATGCTACTTTAGTCAACGTCAGTATTAGGTACTTTCTGTACCGAGACTGACTGAAATAGGAAGACAAGTTCGTACGTTTCCGTGAAATACGATGGAAAACAATTATGCACTACACCACGTCGAATATTTGTAATTCCGCGTAAGAGGTTTGGCATATATAATTTTATTTGAGCCAATCAAAACTTTTAGTGATATTTAGGGATAGAGTCAGGCTAAGCTTGTTTAAGAACACAGTGTGGAAGTGTTATAATACGTCAAACTTACATGAAATGATGACGTTTAAAATCAGTCATACCTATGGACCGTTATTCCTAAAAGAGGTTCATCATCAAAACATATTATAAAACAAAGTCCACCGCCGCGTCTGTCTGTTAGTATGTTTGCGATAAACTCAAAAACTACTGAACGGATTTTCATACGGTTTTCACCTATGTATAGAGTGATTCTTGAGGAAGGTTTAGGTGTATAATTTGTTAAGGTTTTGTGTAAATTGGTTTAACTACCGCGAAGCCGGGGCGGGTCGCTAGTCTATTTATATTCCGTCGCTGGTCTCTATCACTCGCTCGGTGTTGATAAGTGTCAATTATTTTATCACGTGGATAACACCGATCGATATAGAAGGTCACGCGTCCGAAACTGTAGTGTTCGGATCAGATTAGGAAGCCGTTGTATTACGTGCTTTATCGATGACGAGGGTTGACCCGACCAATCTGTCGTGTTTGAAAACATTAAATGTGATGGGCACCTATTTCAGTGATGATGGTACGTTTATATGTGAATTACAATATGATACACATTCTTATACTCATATAAGATCAGTAAATTGAAGAATAAGGATAATTTAAGGACAACTCCTTTTAAATTATCAGTGGATAGTCTATTTTACAACAGTAATTATTAAATTATAAAGTTGTATAAAATGTAAAATGGAAAATCATTTATTTACATACAATATATATACAGTGGTACTACTAAACGAAATTAATAACTAGCTTAAATCTAAAATAGGCCCTTGAGGCATTGTACCAAGGATGCTGGCGGCATTTCCTCGCTGTATCGCAATGCTGATACATTAAAATAGATTTAAAATAGCAATTACAAATACAACACTAATACGTTGTCAAAATCAGAATATAAGTATTAATATTCCTAGATATTCTGGTTACTTCCTAAATAGCACGTGAACTTTAAAACCTGACCAATAAACAAAACTAGGTGTCTTATAACACGTTGAGTTCCCTGTGTTTACGCGCGACACGCACACATTCACAACTCGAAGGCGAGCGGTGAATGTCTCTAATACGATTAAGGGGCCCACAGATTAACAGTCCGCCGGACGGTATCGGCCTGTCAGTTGTTCGGAACTGTCAAAATTTTGTTCTAACTGACAGGCCGATACCGTCCGGCGGACTGTTAATCAGTGGGCCCCTTTAGTGGTGTGTGTGTGTGCGAGATCGGTTAGGCATGAAGTCACAAGCCAGCTAAATAAAGCCAGGAAATTAGAAAGAGATAAACAAAATGTAAACAAATGTAGGACACCTAATTGTCATTTTCCCTCGAACTCTTGAAATGTAAAGTACATACATACATTAATAAAGAGCGGGTTCTCCTGATACAGGTATACATATACTTACAAGGAGGACTCAAGTCTAATTGTATACAAATTGTACTGTTTAACACAATAAAAAATTTTCATTTTCATTTTTTCAAAGTGCTCGTGTCCGACTAGGAACCGTTTGGTTGGATGACGTGTTCGACATCGACACGTGACGAGGGTTGAACCGATTATACGCGATGAGTCTTTAATTCGGAGAACATTGGTGTTAAAGTTAGACCAAGAAAAGTCAGCAGCGAATATGATAGCCCACGCAATGCAAGTGTTATTTTAAACGTCATACTTATATGAAATTAGGACGTTAAAAAATAACACTTGCACTGCGTGGGCTATCAAAATCGCTGCAGACTTTTCTTGGTTTAACTCTAAACACTATAGGATGACGCACACGATAAGAAATATTTGCGAACTCTCTCTCTCTCTCTCTCTCTCTTTCTTTCTGACACGTGTTTTGTCTTGTTCTGTTTCTATCTGTTCTGTTTCTGTATTCGTTTTTAGTTTTAGTTTTTAATTTTGGGTGCCCTGAAAACCGGCGCCGTGTCTTACAGACACGCTTATGCTGAGCTGAGTTTCTTTATTTAATTTGCTGTACCTAATGTATGTTTTTACGCCAAATAAATATTTTCTATTCTATTTTTAGGGTTCCGTACCCAAAGGGTAAAAACGGGACCCTATTACTAAAGACTCAGCTGTCCGTCTGTCTGTCCGTCTGTCTGTCTGTCTGCCACCAGACTGTATCTTATGAACCGTGATAGCTAGGCAGTTGAAAAATGATGTATTTCTGTTGCCGCTATAACAACAAATTTAATACTTAAAACAAAATAAAATATATATTTAAGTGGGGCTCCCATACAACAAACGTTACAAATACACGTACAAATACTAAAAAGTACGGAACCCTCGGTGGGCGAGTCCGACTCGCACTTGTCCGGTTTTTTAATAGTACGTCGGTGGCAAACAAGCATACGGCCCGCGGTGCGGTCTGCCGTGTATTTAAACTATAGGTACAGTCGACGTCAAAAATATTCCGCCGTCTCATACATTTCGGAGAACCAGAGTCAATGTTTTCTATAGAACAGTTGATTTTTTTTCGCGATTTCGGGGTTGGCCCCATAGTAAAAGTTGTTCAGTATGACCTGCATATTTGCCCCTCAGAGTTTGGTCGGTGATAACAAAAGCATCCTGTATTATTGCAGGTGACTGTACTGTGGTATTTAGACTGTGCCCAGACATTTTCTCGTCCTTAGCATTTTGACGTTTCAGGCTATAGCGGTGTCGTAAAGTTGCCCCAAATCGTAACTTGTAGCCTCCAGGGCTTTCTAAGTCTAAGTCTGAAGGCCTGGATTTACAACTTTTAGCATTTAGCATTAGGATATCATATGTGTATATATGTATGCTGTATATGTAATATGTATGTAGTATGTATGTATAAATATTGTTATATTGTTGTAGATTTAATATTTATAGGTATTTTCTTCAGAACTATGTAGTTTCCAATTTAGTTTTTTTTGCACCTCCTAAATAGTTTAATTAATATTATCATTTCTCCACTACCTAAAGGTTGTCTGGAAGAGATCGCTCTTTAGCGATGAGACCGCCTTTTGTTGCCTCTTTCTTCATGTAATATGTATGTCTCTCTGTAAATGTTTTATTGAGGTTATGCAATAAAGAGGATTTGTATTGTATTGTATTGTATATTAATCTTTCAGTGGCAATTACGACACATTGGGCCCGATTCGGATTTTGAAATAGACATCTATTAGACATCTTTTAGACATCACCAAGATACGATAACGATATGTTTAAGATCTAACCTGTCAAATTTGACATTTGCGCGATTCTGGAGATACTGTTGAACGATTTCCACAGGATATGACTTAGAGATCCAATTCACATCTAATAGATATCTTACTCTATCTAACGTAAAAGTGACATTGGTTGCCCGAATTGCGCTGCAAAGGGAACTAGTTGATATCTAAACTATAACGTATCTAGAATGGATCTAGTACGTGTCGTCTCTTGTGAATATCTTGAAGTTCGAATACGGCAGATTGTCGTTACGCCTCTACGCAGCATTTTGGCGACACAGCGGGATATGCGGCTGCGGCAAAGCCCTAAAAGCGTATCACAGCGGTGAATGAATTTAAAAAGGCAAGGCCAATTTGAGCTTATATTCCGATATCAAAAAAAATAAAATGATATCATTCACTTGTGCATCTCGCTTGTACTACTTGTACGAGACGCACGAGTGAATGATAACAAAGTGACATCATTGTGACATCAGAATGTGGTTGCAGGCGTCCATAGGCGGCATCAGGCGGGCCGTTTGCTTGTTTGCCACCGACGTGGTAAGAAAAAAGCTCGAAATTGACCTCCAGGGCTGAGCAAAACATAAAACTGGTCTAAGGAGGTCTATTATTTTGAACCCGTTAATACACAATAGGAGGATTTTGCTTTAATTTGTGGGAATACTTTTTTCACCTCAGCAGCTCGAACAAGGGTACTTTGCTTCTTAAAAACAGTGAGCAAAATGCGATTTTGCTCACTGAGTCATTTTGTCTCACTCAGTGAGCAAAATGACATTCAAGTGACCTTTATGGTCATTTCAACATGCGGGGTCTAATACAAGTTCGATATACTTGGGTTCTATTATCTCTGTCCCTCTAGGTTATGTTCTCACTGCTTAGGGTGAAAAATTTTGTGTACTACACGAGATCAAAGTTATTTACATCTCGTGCGCTTTTGAATCCCTTACTACGCTCAAGATTCTAAATTAGATTCACTCGCTACGCTCGTGAATCTATTATAGAATCTTTCGCTTGCACGGGACTCAATATAAGCACTCGAAGAAATATCAAACTTTGATCTCTTGTTGTACAAATAACTATTTTTTAATTAAACTTGTGCGAGCTACATAGATTGTACAGTATATCGCCGTATATTATTTTGGATATAAAACTGTTACACTAGACTTATATCGATCGGGATATGAACCGTGATTACCTTTTGTATTGTTTTTGAGCTCCCGATATACCCCGTGAACAAAGATGCATGTACCTGCGTCGAAATATCGGGAGCTCGAAAATAATACAAAAAGTAATCACGGTTCATATCCCGGTCGATATACCTCTAGTGAAACTAATCGTGAATCATTCAAAACTGTTATTATAAAACTGTTAGGTAAACAACTTTGTTACTATGTGCAAACGTACACCGAGCCGCAACATTAATCTCATTCACGAGCATTCACATCTGTCATTGTTTCTGTAACATTTGCTTGGTGATCCGTGATAGCTTCCATAAACAGTGTGACATATCGCTGGCCCAATATTACAGGGTTCTATGTTTCACTTTTATCGAACTGAAATTTGAACATTGTCATAGTGACATTAAGTCGAATTTCAACTATCTTGAAAATGTAACATAGAACCCTGTAATATTGGGCCAGCGATATTTGCTAAGCATTTCATTGTTCTTCAGTGCGACTGTAAATAATAAGTAACTAGATATAACTGCTTTAAAGAGGAAAATTAGTAACACCGTAGTCTCCATTTTGTTTCCTGGATATTGACATAATGAAAAATATTTTTACACAATTTTTTCCATAATTTTATCCTTTTTTCGATTCGTTACGTTTCCGTTTTATGTTGGACTTTCATCGATTTTTTGGTTATCATAATAATTTGGAGCAGAAAACGAATTCCACGCAAATCCATGAAATAAATGGGAAAACAACACGAAAATACTCCTAACTGGTATAAAAATCAAACTAAGCTGCATATTTAGCTGTGGTTAGGTTAATATACATACAATTGCGTAAAAATATTTTCTATTATACTCTGTATTTTAGGTACTTATTTAAATAAAAGTAAACAAAATCTACCCTCAAATGGCTCCTTAAGCCAGTTGAGGGTAGATGAAAACATTACATGATCAAATAATGTAGCTTAAAGTCATGTCGTTCAGTGACAGATCCATGGTGTTTGTATTTGGTTGGTTAATACAAATTATTTGTTTTCTTTTATTTAAGTACCTAAAGATACAGAGTATAAGTGCGTACACGCCCATATAAACTATAGAAAATCACAGACTAGTCGACAGTGCGCAACGGGTCTTAAATTTATATCGAGCACCATATGTAAACAAAACAAAGAACTTCGAAATTGTACACGGTGGCTAAAAATGACTGCATTCCTGTTGCCAGGGAGATTTTGGGATTATACTGAGCAACTTTTACTACCTACTACCAATAAATTTTATAACTACCCGAAAATGTAAAAATTGTTTGTTTACTTTTATTTAAATACCTAAAGATACAGACTATAGTAGATACTTGATTTCGTTCCCTTTTCTCTTAAGTACTTCTTCGAGAGAGTGAACAGACAAATGGCACAGAAAAAAACCTATTTAGCTCCGTCTGGTTCCGATCTGAATTTACAACACGTCTTCTAAGCAAATACATTTTTCAAAAGACTATGGACCTAAACGCCTAGATCTTACACTAGAGCTTACACTTTAGTCCTTTCGGGGCAAAATGTCGCGGCAAGGCCAGACTCCCCGGCGGCGGGGGTTGGCATTTATCCCAGAGAATGTAGGTTACCCGGGCAAAATGGAGGGAATAACCGGTTCAAAGCGGTTTGGTGTAAGGAAAACTAGTCCAAGAAAATATATATTTTAAAAACTTTAGCTAAATTAATGCAGAAAGATCTCTGAAAGACAGTTGTGGTAAAATGTCCGTCATCCGTTGATTGATTTGAGAATTTATTGCAAAGATACCAGGGCGCGTAGCCAACGTGCCAGTAATTAACGCTCCGTATCGTAGTCATATATCTCTATCACTCTTCCCCAGTAGTGCAACAGTGACAGCTGCGTTTCGTTCGCTACGGAGCGTTAACGATTGCACGTTGGCTATGCACCCAGCTCGCATAATCGAGGCTTTAATACATTGCATAATTTTTATACTTTTTATAATTTTCATATTCTAGAAATCATAAAAAGTATAAAAATTATGCAATCCTTGTAATCAAAGAGCCACCTGCTACAGATTTTTTTAAACTGCCGTGTTTTTTAGGTTCAACTTTCATTAGCCAGACTATCTTGCAAAGTTATTCCTACTATCACCGTCAACCTTTCCATATTTTTGTACTTTTCTGTTAGAGTACAATCTGTTGTTCTTTAAACCGCATCATGTGCTTGCACGTAAAATAGCCAATCAATCAAACCAGTCACGTCTCCAACGCAATCAGTCCATACCAATATGATTGACAGATTAATGACAGCTAACTGGTACTAATGAGCTGCATTGAACAATGGAAATCCAATAGGTCCTTATTTGAATGTCGCACCGTGAGTCAAAATAGGATTGCAGCGTATTTTGGGGTTACATATGTCAATGACTACTCTGGTGAGCTTTATCTTAGGCTCTTCGGAATTTAAACTCATGGAATTGGAAAGTATGTCAATTGTAAAGAAATAAAGAATTCTTAGATTTCGTAGACTACCTATGAGCTGAATGTTAGATTTGATGAACAGTTTTTCTGCGACTAGACCCACTATATGTCAAGTCACTAGCCACGAAGATGAGTGTCTTCTTCTTCTTTGTCGTACCATCGCCCACACTGTTAACTGTACATAGGTGGACCTTATGCCTTTTGTAATAAGGTCCACCGATGTACAGTTAGGAGTGTTGCTGTTTGTACACTATTACAAATAAATATTTAGATGTGCTAAAGGGCCTGAACATTGCTATATATCATCAAACATCGTCATCGTGAAGACATTTCTGGTCAGCTGTTGCGTGCCAGATTTACGACAGAAACATTTTTATTCCAAAACAATATAAAACCATAGAAATTTCACGGCCCATAAGCCCTTCTTCCAGTAAAACACAGATGACATAACCAATTCAAAAACGTCTTATCAGCTTATTTAAATGTATCAAAGTCTAGTCAAAGTTCTTTCTTTGTCGTTTACAATAAGGACGAGATTTGCTTGTATCTTTATACGAATAACCTGCCAAAGCGTCCTTACGGCAAGCCACAAAGTGGGACTTTCTGCTTGGTAACGACAGAAATAATGTTTTTATGCTCTTATTCTAATGAAGACAGTATAGGGAAATGGAATCACGCCAAAAATTGACGTTTTTGTGGCCTTCACCTCGGATATTACGATCGCGTTGATAGAAAACGGTGACGGTGTTTTAATGAAAACAAATGAAATACGGGACTGTTTAGTTAAAGCGTCAAGTCCAAGGACTAATTAAACTAACATTTACTCCTGAACATGGCACTGATCTCTATCACGCCAATCGATATTTCAAATTTCGATAGAATTTTCAAAATATTTTTATACTAAATAGCTACAGAAAACGGATATTATATTATAACTACAGAATATTGAACAGGAAGAAAGTGAGAGAGTAGAGTACCTACAAAATATAAAATCCGAGACTTTACAAATGAATATTAAATGAAAATCGAAACGAAACACGATTGCAGCCGAAATATTCATGTCAAAGTACAACGGACAGTAAATATTGGTCATTTGTTTCTTTTATGCCCCGTTTTTTGTAGCTCATGAAATGCCGACGAGTTTAACGACGCTGTGTGTTTGGCTTGGCCGACTTAATATGAGTAACGTAGACGATAGTCTATTGTTAACCCCATTCCCACATTAGAGTAAATATCTGGAAGACCGTGCTTTGCTCGGAAAACATATAAAAACTCAAAAATTCACGTTTTCCCAGAGAAAATAGCTAGATCGATTTTTCGCCCCCGAAATACAGCATGCGGTATGGGGGGCCATACAGCAAATTTTATCACTGAAATTCGGACAATCAAGTTTCAACCGTCGCCGGGTAAGTTTTTTTTAATGAGGAGGAGGTAAACGTGCAGACGAATAGCCTGATGCTAAGCGATTACCGTCGCTTCTGGACACCTGTAACATCACAGGGGTTGGGAGTGCGTTGCCGGAATTTTAAGATGGGATGGGATGGGAGTAGGTACGCTCTTAAGGCTATTCAGGGCGAATGGAGCGAAGCCATTTTGTACGAGGTTAGATTCTTTAAATGTAATTATAACATATTTTTTCTAGTAATTTAAAGGTCGTGTCAAAACCATAACAAGTTGGTAAATCTGAATCGGGCTTTAGCGGCCAGATTCGAACTTTAAGATACGTAAAAAAATAGCTAAAGATACGATATATATATATATATATATATATATATATATATATATATATATGTATATATATATATATATATATATATATATATATATATATATATATGTATATATATCGTATCTTTAGCAATTTATATATATATATATATATATTTTTTATTCAGAACACATACAGTCATACAAGATACATATGTCAGACCTAACTTAAAATTGGTATACAATAGGTACATACAAGCATAAGCCTAAGGTAGGATACATACAACAAGAAGCAAGAGTAACTCATTAATACTTACAGTAAAAAGTCGGAATAATAATAATGGATCTGATATGTAAAATCATGTATGTATGTATGTAGCAGTAGTTTCAAATTTAACAAAAACCAAATTTTAAAAACGCCAATTTCTTACTTTGATGTTGCTCAGGCACCTAATGTTAGAAACATGTATTAGTAGCTATGAATGTTGTATGCCAAGCTAACTATTAAGTAGTTACGGGGAAGTAGCCTTGAAAATACTAAGTTCCAACAGTTCCCGGTATTATATGACACACGTGAACGTTTATACCAGATACTTTGGGAACTCGTATATATATATATATATATATATATATATATATATATATATATATGTATATATATATACAGTGAAACCTGGTTAAGTGGGACCTGGATAAGTGAGAAACCTCTATAGCTGGGACTCATGGTGCAGTCCCGACACTTTAGCACTGAATTACCTCTGTTAGTGAGATAAAACAAACCTCTATAACTGGGATTAGTTGTTGTGATTTTATGGTCAGATTTACCTCTATAATTGAGACAGAGAGTGTATTTTACCTCTTTTACTGAGACTATATTTATAAGATTACATTTTCTTAATTGTTTTTTTTTTTTATTTTATAGGAATTGACCTCTGTATCTGAGATAAAGTCAGTCTACGACCTCTCTAACTTGGACTTTATTGATCTATTTCCGTATTCTTACTAACTCTTAGTCTATCCACAAATTCCGCATTTGCTTAATTATGTCTAAACGACTTCAAGTTTCGTTTAGTTACTTTATGTAGTTAAAACTATCGAAACGAAAGCTGAAATCTTGATAAGTAACACGAATAAACACATTTTCATTTAATAATTTTCTAAGAGGCAATGAAGTCTGTATCAAATTGAATTGAAAAAATCTATCATTTGAAAATAAATTGAATCATTCAAAATAAATTTACAGAAACAATTAACAGACTTAAAAAATATTTAGGGACAAGGATTATTTTACCTTATTTATTTTGAAAGATAATTACAAAATACCTTATTAACCACCTCTATAACTGAAATATCCTCTATTCTCACCTCTATTAATGGGACCCTCTGTAAATGAGACAAAAAATTATTTGTACCTGGCTAACTGAGAGCCTGGGTAAGTGGAATACCTCTTTAAGTGAGACAAATCTGCGCGTCCCTTGAAGTCTCACTTATCCAGGTTTCACTGTATATATGTATATATATCGTATCTTTAGCAATTTATATATATATATATATTTTTTATTCAGAACACATACAGTCATACAAGATACATATGTCAGACCTAACTTAAAATTGGTATACAATAGGTACATACAAGCATAAGCCTAAGGTAGGATACATACAACAAGAAGCAAGAGTAACTCATTAATACTTACAGTAAAAAGTCGGAATAATAATAATGGATCTGATATGTAAAATCATGTATGTATGTATGTATGTATGTATGTGAATTATTAAAAATGTCCTATAATATTTATTTATTTATTTATGTCATTGTCAAAAGTGACCTTTTTGTTTAAAAAATCTTAAACTTCGAATCAGTCCGTAGGTAAATGCCCTGAACAGAGTGAACAGAATTCCAACGCCCTGACTGCTCTATAATACTTTGCCAACTTCCACAATTCCAGGAACGCGAGTATTTCTCTCATCGCTCACTTCCTTTATGATTCAGAGATGAAAAAGAAACTTCATTGGAATTTGATGTTTCATAACGTATTGAAATGAACTGTTTCTATAGTTTCTAAAGACGGAACTTTTCCATAGTTCGAATGTCTACTTTTTACAGTATAATTGAGGTTACTCTTTAATAACCTAGCTATAAAGTGTAATATTCTGCTATTTCGAGACCTTTATATTTATGTAATTTAGCATTATGTATTTGTGGAAGCTTGTAATTTGCATCTAGTAGATAAGTATTATTATTAACCTATTATATTAGGCAGTAAGCATCCCGAATAAAATAAAATAAACTAAATAATCTACTATAAGAGGAAAGTGTTCATTTGAAATTATTTAACCTTCTTTGATAATCATTATGTATTAAATATTGATCATCCAAAATCATCATTTAAAAGTCAATTCTACCACCAAACATAAGAAATCAACTCAAAAATTTGCATTTGATTACTTTGCCTCACATGTGAATAAAATGCAACTTTGCTATCAGTTTTTGAAGTGCAAAGTAAGCCTTTCCGAGCTGGTGTGGTGAAAATAACTATTAAACGGCTATTAGGGTCAAACAGATCACTGTGTTATGTCTTTCCTGTAGACATACACAAGAGTTAAGGGCTATAAAGGTTAATTTTCTTATTTAACCCTTATCCACGCGAAAAGGTCCTTTTTTATTTAGAGGACTATGATAAAATCATTACTTACATGCCCACAAGCTGTTAACTATTGCCCACAGGAGAGAAAACTAGTGTGTTCGCGCGAACTGTACATGTTTCTGTTACCTCTTGTGTATGTCTACAGAAAAGACATAACACAGAGATCTGTTTGACCCATTAAATGAATACCTTCAAATTGCTCAAAGTCAGTTGTATATTAAGTTAAGTAATATTACAAATCAAATCGATCGTTATACCCTATAAAGCAGGTTATACCTTCCCCATGGCACCTTGGCCCCTCCGGAAGTGCTGCCCTGAGGGCGCGGTGCATATTGTATGACAGGGACTCTATTCTGCCATATACCTAAGGATTTATTAATATTCAACCATTTTATAACTTCGGACGATTATACTTGCCTTAAGTAAATAGTAAGTACTCAGAAAAAAAAAATATTTTATTCTAGCCTCCGCGCGTGATTTTGTCTACGGATCTACTTATTGTTAGAAGATGGTGAATTTCAAACAATCCTCTCTTTGTAAAGAGTTTTAGTTTCGTAAAGAGATAGCTGATGCGACTAGTTCGTAGTGTTAGTACTAGCTATTTACGATACAAGTCCGAAAAATAGGTAATTCGCAACGAGTGGCGAATTACCTATTCGAACGTTAATCGTACAATGTTTTACAGTACATATGTACCCTTTAAACGTAGTTACGTAATGTGCTTATTATAGCACAGTGTGTCGTAATGGAGCACCAGATGTACTGTAAAATAAGTAACCTAACTGGCTCTCAAATTCCGATATGCCTGTGATGGCCCTCACATGAGAACGGCCTTCAGTTCAAGCGCGGAAACGTATCATAAAGTTCGAAACTACAGGTATTCGTGGTAACGAGTTCCCAAAGTATCTGGTATAAACGTTCACGTGTGTCATATAATACCGGGAACTATTGGAACTTAGTATTTTCAAGGCTACTTCCCCGTAACTACTTAATAGTTAGCTTGGCATACAACATTCATAGCTACTAATACATGTTTCTAACATTAGGTACCTGAGCAACATCAAAGTAAGAAATTGGCGTTTTTAAAATTTGGTTTTTGTTAAATTTCAAACTACTGGCTGGTTACAGAGCTATGTAAAACATGAGACCTTGTTTTATATCTTTTATTTTACCATAATTTAAAAAAACGTCATCAAGTCAATTTTTAAGCGTTAAGTATCTCACAAAATATTTTACTAAATGTAAAATGTAAGTCACGCTACTTACGATTGAAAGTAAAAACTCTCTTTTCTTATTCAATGAATTTCCAATGTACAATGCCAATTAGAAACAGTACTGATATATCTATTAAGAAATAAAAATAACCTATAAAACACAAAATCTAAATGTAAAAATGATCAATCTAATTTCAATAACATTCTCACCGTGCGAGAATATAGCCCCAGTTAAAATGCATGACAGCGGCGCCAGGGGGGCTCACTCATTAGGGCGCCCTAATAATCTAACTTCAATAAAGGTAGGGTTCAAAAACACACGCATTAAAGGTAAAGTTAAACTGCATGTATGCGTTAAATTACTGGGTTACCGTTATTGCACGCAATGGGGAAATTGTCAGTGACATTTCCAGCAATAGTGTAAAAAAACCGGACAAGTGCAAGTCGGACTCGATACAGCCTGGTGACAGACACAGACGGACGGACGGAGAGATGGACGGACAGAGGAGTCTTAGTAATAGGGTCTCGTTTTTACCCTTTGGGTACGGAACCCTAAAAAGCAAGTTTGAGAATGGCGAGAAGTACTTATTTAGATTTTTTATTTTAGCGAAAATGACTCAATGAGACCGGTTCTGTCTTAGAACGATCAGAGACGACCTTAATATTTCGCCAAACTTCCAAATGGTAATCTACCATTTTCTGAGAAAACCTGAAATTAAAAGGTTGATGATGATTCAAAACTAAAGGGTAAAGGATGACTCACGTTAGACCGGGTCGTATCCGGGCCGGAGCCTCCGCCTCCGGTGCTTACTTTTCTATGACATGACAGGCGATCACGTAATGCTTTCCATAGAAAACGATGCGCCGGAAGCTCCGGCCGGGACACGGCCCGGTCTAACGTGAGTCATCCTTTAAGGGAAAATGTTGCCTAAGAAAACTTTATAGGTACATGTTTTTCGTACAAAATCTATGGTGTATACGGATAATTTCGAATATAATATCCATTTAATTTCCGACTAAAAACAAAATTATTAAATTATTATCCATTATTTAATCGCATTATATCTTAAGTATTCGGAATTACATTAATGTAAGTACCTTACCTAATTTTCTTCCCCTATATTCACCCTTTGCAAATGAATTACTAAAATTACTTTGTTCAATCTCACCCCTTTTGCCCTTTTAAGAAGATTAGTCTAATCGAAAGATCGACCTATAGCTGTAATTTCGTATACGAGATTAATTTAAAAGTTTCTCCTTTAATAATAATGCTCCAAATCGGATTAAAAATAACGAAGTTCTGGGCTTCTGAGGAGAGAGTAAGAATAATTCAAAAGACCTATAACCTTTTAAATTTATTAAAAATACTAATCTCAAAACCTAGCCCAAAGGTTTTTGGTAGCTCTTATGCAGCTTTATGCATATTGTTTACATTTGTCTTTATATATTATATGTGTGGGTTTCCTTGTAAATTTATTTTGAGGTTATGCAATATAGAGGATTTGTATTGTATTGTAACCTTTACAGGACAGTGTTAGATTAGGCCAAGATAAGTGCAGCGATTTTGATAGCTCAGACTGTACAAGTGTTTAAACGTTAAACTTCTATAAAATTCTTTCTTCTTAGTCGTGCACTCTTGACAGAGTGGTCGTGGTCATGTCACGGTCGATTTCTGCGCCACCGCAGCTCTTGCGATCCGTCGCCATGTGGCTCTGTTTTTGGTGGAGTGGGAGCAATCGTTGACTGAATTTCCTGTGATGGACTTAATGAGGTCTATCCATCGTGTTGGGGAGCGGCCACGAGATCTTTTCTCTATCTATAAAATTATGACGTATCAATAACACTTGCACATTTTGTGCTGTCAAAATTGTTGCAGAGCTATCTTGGTCTAACTCTATGTTAGTACTTATGAGAATAGTTAGTCTGAAATGTCACTGATCATGACAATGACGGAAACACTTCTTGTTACAGAAAATGCGAAAAAGGCGCTGGCACGCCCGACTGCGTGGCGGCGGGCAGCCGGCTGCGCGGGACAATGGGCTCGCGGCCGCCCGCGCGCTTCTGGCCGCAGCTCTGGGCCACCACCGTGCGCAACCTGCTGCTCAAGAAGAGGGACACGAGGAAGACCTTGGCTGTGAGTAATGGGTTAAAACATGATTAATTCGCCTCAAGGGTACGATTCTTAAGAATCCTGGTTACGGCACCAAATTGTAACCGCCCATCCATTGTTAATTTAGAGATACGATCCAGGTAACGATGATGCCATTCTTATATAGTAAGAAAATTATTATGTATCGTCTGAAACCTGCTACTAAAGAATCACCAACAAGATCTTAACTGTAAGTATATAATACTTTCAACAATGAAATCACGATTTACTATGTATGTTAGAGAATCTTACCTCCATTAATTTTGATTGTCATATCTTCTTTCACAGGAGGTGCTAGTGCCGCTATACTCGCTGGGCGTCCTAATATTCCTGAAGATGCTGGTACCGAACCCCAACTTTCCTGAAGTCACCAAGCCGGGTCGGACGGTCCGGGTGCACTATGACGCTTTCCCGGCAAACCACTCCGTCGCTGTTGTTGCCGATTGGTTGAATGATAACGGGACTGTGGTGAGTACAAATAGCAATACATTTGATCGATTATTAGTAAATCTTACTTCGTTGAATCATTGTTTTGTCAGTTTTTATGTAGACGATGCGATGGTACACGGTGATAGATCGATGAAACACAGTATGAAACCAGAGGTTAAAATGGATAAATATTTCATAAAAATAAAATAAATAATATTTTATTTATTTGATGTATTAAAGATTGAAAATAAGTCGTGTGTTTTTTAGTTTCTTGCTAAATATATGTATTTATGGAATATTAAAAAAAAATATATAAACTAAACTATACTAATCTGTCACTGATTATTAGATGTACCCAACCAAATCCTCTAACAGTTCGAAATCGTTTACAAATAATTCTAATCATCTTCCTGCGGCAGCCTTTCCTCGAAGAACTGAACGAGATGCTATTGGAGTCCCATCAGCAGCCAATCCGCTGGGTGCGCTACAACAACACCACCGAGCTGAACGACGCCTACCACAGCGACGCCAAGAACTTCCCCATTGCCGTTATATTCCATACGGATCCGACTAGCTTCGGGGAACCACTTAGGTAAGACGTAACCCTTTACTGGAGCATTCCACGGACTGTCCCGTACAACTTACGACGTACCCGTACGACTTTTTTTTCGGCATTTAAAGCAGGCGATTATTTTTCTGTGCATATTTTTGACCATTTGTCATAAAAAAGGAAACTCTGATACCTGCAAATCTTCAGAAAATTCGCGTTTGTACGGGATAAACGGTTGACAATTTCATGGAATGCTCCCACTGCAATAAAATCTCTTCTTTCCTGTTTGACCCCGCCGGAGAACCCATTCTTATTGTTTCCTCTTCCTTATACTGCCATCTTAAAAGCTTAATGAGTTACTCTTAGATTCCTGGCAGCTACTACCCATCTAGGTGAGCTATAATAATACCATCGAGCTGAATGATGACTACCATACCATCGTATAGGAATGATCAATTAGGGTATGTAGGTTGCCCATCGTAACCATATTCCATTCGGATCCGAACCACTAAGGTAAACACCTTCACTACTGAAAAAAATCCCTTTCTCACATCTATGACTTCGTCCGAGACCCTCTGATTTTTACTTCCATATTATACCGACTGCTAGCTTAAGATGCTGTCAGAACCTTAGGTGAGAATCTCTCACCGTGAGATATAATAACACTACCGAGCTCACCGAGCTGAACGACGCCTACCATCCCATATAACCATTCCAGTCGCAGAATCACAAAGTGGTAACTAAATGTCAGATGTGTCGTAACAGAGTCCACACAATGTGTCTAGAATTGTTTCGAAACAAAGTGTCGTCGCCGTGTCTACACTTTTCCGTAACAAGGTGTCGACACATTTGTGTGCACTTTGCGTGCGGTTTGCGACTAAATCTGACAGCAAATTTGTGACAGCAAATGTCAATATGAAATACCTCTTGAAAACCAAGGTTTGTCAAACTACTATTAGTGTCTCGTGTGCTCGTAATTCTAGTAAGTCATCATGGGCAATGCAAATGATAATAATCGACCGAAACCATATAAACACCCAACACCCGTCAACCTTTTACAGAAAAGTTTTTAAAGAAATTCAATAAGCTACTTAGGTCAGGCAACGAATGCTCCAAAAGTTGTAGAGGGAAATGCTCGGAACACAATTTTTGACTCCGTAACTCGGTTTGACAAGTTAGGAGGGTTACATATCAGAATACCGAAAATCTATTTACCTAATGTTGAATCACCTATGCTCGTTTCACCTATTTTTTTAAATACCTATTGATCAGTTAACCTAAGCTCATAACACCTAATGAATGAATTACCTATTGCACGTTTCACCTACAATTGGTTTACCTAAGCTCAGAATACCTATGCTCGATTTACCTAAAGTTGAAACACCTAATACTCGAAATACCTAAAGCTAATATACCTAATACACGAAACACCTAATGTTGGTATACCTAATGCACGAAATACCTAAACTCGGTATACCTAATGATCGAATTGCCTAAAGTTAACATACCTACTGCACGAATTACCTAAAGTCGGTATACCTAATGATCGCATTACCTAAAGTTAACATACCTAATGAACGAAATACCTAAATTTGATACACCTAATGCACGAAATACCTGAAGTCGATGCACTTAATGAACGAAATATGTACCTAAAATCAAAAATATAATTATTGTTTAGTAGAATATTATTAGGACATACAAGAAGTCGAGATAGGTGCGATGACGAGCAAAGCGAGGAGGAGCGTGTTAGGTTAACTACGACCAAACAGTGCCAAAACCGACTTTTATTCATCGTCATGATGTTAACTTTAGTTTTTGATAAGATAAGATAACATAACTAATTTTGTATTAGACTAACGAAATCATTCTACTACCTAAAAAGTAGCGTTTCAAAAAGTGTATTTTTAAATTGTTATCCAAACAAACAGTTTCTACTGTAAGGTTGGGAAATCATACGATTTATTGGGTGGAGTTGCCACTTGATCATTCGGCAAAATGATATGAATTTTGTACTAGGTATATAGACTTTAGGTATTCCGTGCATTAGGCATATCGAAATTAGGTAATTCGTTCAGGAAGTATATCAACTTTAGGTATTTCGTGCGATAGGTTTAACAGTTTTAGGTATTTCGTCCATTAGGTAAATCAAGTTTAGGTACATCGTTCATTAGGTATATCAGCTTTAGGTGTATCGTCCATTAGGTATATCAGCTATAGGTGATTCGTGCATTAGGTATAATAGCTTTAGGTGAAACGTGCAGTAGGTAAAACGTGCATTAGGTATATCGTGCATTAGGTGTTTCGTCAATTAGGTTATTTGAGCTTAGGTATTATAAACTTAGGTCAGTCAATGTTTAGGTAAAATGATCGATAGGTAATTTAAAAATAGGTGAATCAAGCATAGGTGATTCAACATTAGGTAAATCAGTTTTCGGTATTCTGATATGTAACCGTTAGGAGGTGAACATATCAAAAGTCCCCGGTCGTAGCCCTTGAGCGGGGGGGAGAGAGGGGGCTTTGAAGGTCCCATTTTCCCGTTTTTCGATTATATCTCGGAAACTATGCATCTCAGCGACATGGCCACTTATACAAAATGAAAGTTAATTTAATTTGTTACAAGTTTATTCAGTAATTTTTTTCGATATGTTGAATAGTTTTTGAGATATCCGCTCTTGAAAGTTTATTTAGGGCTCTCAATTTTATCTTGATATATCTATATCAGTGAAGGTGCTAGGCCGTGTTTGGTATCGTTTTCGTATAAATCTGGGGTGCTGAATCCATTTAAGATATCACATTGACACCATTCCACAAAATAAAAATAAATCTTTTTAGGGTTCCGTACCTCAAAAGGAAAAAACGGAACCCTTATAGGATCACTCGTGCGTCTGTATGTATGTCCGTCTGAATACACAAAATAGTTCTTTACCTATAGATGACAGGAAAACCTATTAGAAATGTGCAGTCAAGCGCGAGTCGGACTTAATGTACGGAACCCTTAATACGCGAGTCCGACTCGCACTTGGCCGGTTTTTTTGAAACTCTTCTTGACGCTTAACCGCTGAACCGATTTCGTTGAAATTTGGTATAGAAATAGTTTGCGTCCCGGAACAGGACAAAGGATAGATGTTATAACCAAATACATCTTTTGAAGGTGTGAAAAGTGGCGTGGAAATTTGTACGGGAAATCAATAACCGCTGAACCGATTTATATGAAATTTGGGATGGTCTACATCTTTGATTTAGTTAAAAATGATGAAAAAACATGACTTCAAACCTAAACTTAAACAGTATTAACTTCAAGAAGTAAATTCTGAATTCCCCCCTACACCTCATTTCACACCTTTAAAGGATGATTTTTGAGATAACTTATTATATCCTGTCTCGGGACTCAAAATATATGTGTACCAAATTTAAATTAAAACTGTTCAGCAGTTTAAGCGTGAAGAGGAGTTTAAAAGAAAGTATTTTAATAAGTTTATATGTTTTTACTTCGGAATGGTGTCAATGTGATACCTTAACTAAATTTGGTACTGCGAATTTATACGAAAACGATACCAAAACATGGCCTCGTAGCTTTACTGTTGTAGAAGTCAAAATAAAATTGAGAGCCCTAAATTCTTATTACTTGGCCAAACTTGTGTAGAAGCCTAGAAGGAAAAGGTAAAATAAAAGTCTTCGGCAGGAATATAAGACACAAATATATATTTTTTTTTGCGTTACTATTTCATTCATCAAATATAAACATACCTTGATTATACTATTCTAGTGAGATCCTCATAGATAAACAAAAACATTTACTTAAATAATTACAAGGTCGAAATGTCACGGAACTTGTGAGAGTAATATGTGAAAAATATAAACATTTATGACAAAAAAAAATCTGGACACAATTTAAGAATCACCCAATTGCGTCGAGGAATCATCTGTATTTTTGCTTGTTTCATTACCTCCTCGCTTCTTTTTTGTCCTTTGTATTCTGTAGCAATTTGTTAGATCTGAAAATAAAGATAACTTGCGTCGTCACGGATGTCGATTTATAGGTTTTAGGGAGTGCAGAATTCGAAAACGATGATCATTTTATAATCCAAGATGGCGGCTACGTATTTTGTCATAAAAGTGGAATCCAAAATAGTCATCATTTTCGAAATCTGCGCCCCCTAAAACCTATAAAACGACATCCATGACGACTTTTATGACATAGTGCATGGCCGCCATCTTGGAATCCAAAATAGTCATCATTTTCGAAATCTGCGCCCCCTAAAACCTATAAAACGATATCCATGACGACTTTTATGACATAGTGCATTGCCGCCATTTTTAAATTGAAAATGTTATCATTTTCGAAATCTGCGCCCCCCAAAACCTATAAAACGACACCCATGACGACTTTTATGACATAGTGCATGGCCGCCATTTTGGATTCCAAAATGGTCATCATTTTCGAAAGCGGGGCCCCCTAAAACCTATAAAACGACATACATGACGACTTTTATGACATAGTGCATGGCCGCCATCTTGGAATCCAAAATGGTCATCATTTTCGAAATCTGCGCCCCCTAAAACCTATAAAACGACACCCATGACGACTTTTATGACATAGTGCATGGCCGCCATTTTGGAATCCAAAATGGTTATCATTTTCTAAATCTGCGCCCCCCAAAACCTATAAAACGACACCCATGACGACTTTTATGACATAGTGCATGGCCGCCATTTTGGATTCCAAAATGGTCATCATTTTCTAAATCGGGGCCCACTAAAACCTATAAAACGACATCCATGACGACTTTTATGACATAGTGCATGGCCGCCATCTTGGAATCCAAAATGGTTATCATTTTCGAAATCTGCGCCCCCTAAAACCTATAAAACGACACCCATGACGACTTTTATGGCATAGTGCATGGCCGCCATTTTGGATTCCAAAATGGTCATCATTTTCAAAATTGGGGCCCCCTAAAACGTATAAAACGACATCCATGACGACTTTCATGACACAGTGCATGGCCGCCATTTCGGATTCCAAAATGGTCATTATTTTCGAAATCGGCACTCCCTAAAACCTATATATCGACACCCATCTCGACTTTTATGACAAAGTGTTTTGCTACCATCTGCATGCAAGACATTTCTATTATTTTTACGTACAAAAATGGCCCCCTGTCAACTTTCAATCGAGATTTAATCGATAATTTATTCGATTAATATTCAGATTAATTCAATTTCAATCTATGTTAGGTCGACTAAACTAATCGCGATTAAAATTTGAGAATTAAATTTTTTTATTCCATTAATTAGTCGAATAAACAGTTAATCGATTAATGCCCATCTCTGACCACGGCATTTTTACACTTTGAGAATATCTGAAAACAAATCAACACAAGGAGCCATTTTGAAAATCCAGTAACATACCAGTAACTTTGTTATTACTTTTGACAGCGCGTGTCATGTGTCAACACAGAGTCGACACAAAGTCGAAACATTGCAACTACTTTGTGACTGCAATATTTCTCAGCCTTAAACCATATTTATACATCATAATTAACAAGTTTCGTAGTATGTAAAGCGTTATTTCTGTTATTTAAGTATAGTATACGCATCGAAGTACTAAAAATGCTTCAAATAATATAGTTATGAACACAGGCACTGAGAAGTAAACAATTTCATTTCCGGCTAAACTAAAACAATGTGGTGGCGCGTTGATTATATTACACTTAGTTTATCAAATCACTCGAGCAGTTTAATTCCCCATAATAATTTAAGTCATATTGTAATATAAATGCAAACAATATATAATTACGTCTTGTAATCCGTTTTAGAGATGGCGTATTAATGTCACTTATTTTTATTTAAGTACTTTTCCATCTGACAGTTTCCATTTGACAGGAACAAAATGAACGAATGAACGAATGATTTTGGCATAAAGTAGTCGCAAACCCGAAACAATGTGTGCACACGGCGACCACACTTTATGTCACTTTGTGTCATGTGTCGACCCTTCCCCATTTCTGGTAACTGTGTCGACACGGCGACGACTCTGCGACTGGAATTGTGACCGAAACAGACGGTGTCGACACAAGATGTGTCAACACCGCGTCGTAACGGCGACTGGAAATGGTTGTATGGGATACCATCGTATAAGAAATATAACTTAATTAGGGTGCAGAATCTAAAAATATACAATATTTATTTAATGTCAAAGAAGAAATTAACATAAGAAAACTTACTATCTGTAGAATCTTAATTTTCGATATACTACACTGCTTTTAAAACCACCTCCCATCCATTTAATAAACCACACTCTCTAAACACACTCAGAGGAGTTTTGAGTATGAGAGAGTTTACACTTTGCCCGATGCAGCGTATTTACACCATGCAGCTGTAGCACAAACTACCTAAGTGTTAAAGACATTTTAACACTTTATCTCCAGGTACACAATCCGCACAAACCCCTCAAACTTCGGGACCCCCTCAACTCGAACCCTCTACACATCCGACGCGTTCTGCCGCGAGGCTCCTCCGAAAGGCGACTGGTCCTCCGACTGGTCGCGCGGAGGGCAGCTGATACCGCTGTCGGAGATGCACAGCGAGGATACGTGTCCGGTGCTGCAGTATTATTACTCTGGGTTCTTGGCGCTGCAGACTTTGATCGATTTTACGAAGATTAAGGTAAGACTTTTACTCATTTGTTTTTCCACGATGAAATTGACACGAATTTAATTATTTTAGATCGCTGAACAAGACATTGAATTGATTTTGTCAGAGAGAGTAGGTAGGTAATTTTTTGTAGATGATATGTATCTGAATCTGCCTGTACCTAACTAACTAATTGGACTTTATCATCAATACAACTGCGATCCTACTGCTTTATGAATGCTCTCAGATTTATGAACAGATCATGAAATACGTTAGATTTAGGTTGTCGAACTGCATTACTTATCCACTTTTATCATTTTTCAGTTGGACACCGGCACACCCTTCCCCCCACCCCGAGTAGACCTAACCCAGTTCCCAAAACGCCAGCACACCGGCGACTGGCTGGTCATCTTCCGCGTCATCATGCCCATGTACATGGTGATGACGCTCAGTCAGTTCATCACGTATCTCCTCATGTTCGTGGTGGGGGAGAAGGAGAAGAAGATCAGGGAGGGAATGAGGATTATGGGGCTGAAGGATTCTGTCTACTGGTGAGATTTCTAATAAATGCTAACTAAGACTGAGTCTAATTTCTATTTGTCTATAATCGTCTAAAACTGGTCACAACGTACTAATTGGGTATATCAATAAAGTTTGTACCTATCATCAATAATCTTAAAAATAGGGATTAATAAAGATAAATAAGATTACCTGTTTATGATCGGTATGACCTTAGAGCATATGACCCACTAAATAACTCAGGCTTTCTCATTGAGAAATAGGATCATGAAATAAGATACAGAGTGGAATGTTTGATTAATTTTAATGTTCTTTGTATTTTCCAGGGCATCATGGTTCCTGATCTACGCCGTCTTCGTAACTATTCTATCAGTCTTCAGCACTGTTCTGCTGTTTGCTCTAAAGGTAAGGTTATACATACTCGTAGTTATGAATATTGCTAAATTTAACTTCTTTAGCGCCACTTGCACCATCCTGACCATTCCACTAATCCGGGGTTAACCGGCTAAACAGTTAATCCAGTGTCAAATTGTACTAGGAACCATCGTAACTCGAGGTTAAACTGGTTAACCCCGGGTTAGCGGGATGGTTCAAAAGGCTCTTAGCCTCTTAAAACTCTTAAAAGTACGAAGCCATTCGTAATACACTGGTGTATCTTTCCAGGTGTTCCAGCATTCCTCATATATTCTGATCTTCCTCTTGATGCTGCTGTTCGGCTTCACGATCATAACTTTTGCGTTCATGCTGACACCATTCTTCGATAAGGCTAGGGTGAGTATTTGTAGGGTATGGTGTTTATTGCATACCAGTTGCTGTTCAATGGCGGCAATAAATCTTCGTAGATGAATAGTTTTGTATTCATGGACACAGGATTGTGTAAAGGCCCGAATCCCGTTGAGCTAAAGTATCGTAGCGAAAACAACTAAGACCCTATTGAAAAATAAATTGGAGGAGGTTTGAGGCCTAGGGGCTGTCCATAAATTACGTCATCGATTTTTGGCGATTTTTGACCCCCCCCCCCCCCCCTATAATCATCCAAAAATCATGCTTCTAATGACCCCATTTCCTCCTACTTCATGCTACCGTCATCCGATGTCCAGACCCCCCCCCCCCTAATTTGAAATGACGTAATTTATGAATAGCCCCCTATACTCTGTATCATTAGGTACTTAAATAAAAGTTAACAAATAATTTGTACATTTTCGGGTAGTTATAACATTTATTGATTAACCAACCAAATACAAAACCACCTGGATCTGTCACTGAACGACCTGACTTAAAGTCTGGTCCTACATTATTTGATCATGTAATGTTTTCATCTACCCTCAACTGGCTTAAGACGAAACGGGACCTGAGCTAAAAGTCAATTTTGAGATTTCAAGCTGAATATACCCGTCGCTCTGACGGGGCGTGAGAGACTGTATTTGTGTGTGTAATGCACGCACACAGATGCGTACGCTTGCACCCGCGCGCGCCTCATTGCCGACAATTTGCAATGTCATTTTTCGTGCGTTACTGCCACGAGGCGTTCACTTATTACTTACTGTGTTGCGATTGAATTTTTTGACCCGGCTTACGTTTACGGAACTCGATAATCTTTCTACTACTTTGACTTGGCTTTGTTTACTTGACTTTGCTGATCAGCTTATTGTTTTGGACTCCGTGAGTTGTGGTTACCTATTGGACCGCACGCAATTCATCTACCTTTATTCAAGTACCTATACCTTTTGTTATACCTATGTGTTGTTTACAAAACTTCTGGTTATAATATTACAATAATTATGACATTTGTGTTGTACGTAGGGTACCTACTTATGATACTTACTTATAAAGAATTCATGATAACGTCAAATAATGAGTCAAAAGGGTAGGGAAAATAAATCGTGTACTTACTTATATATACTCTTACACTCAACAGCCAACTTTAACATTAGAAAAAGGCACTAAATTTAATTTATTATGGGAGGTCGATCATTGTCGATTTTTTTTTAAGTTTGCTGCATTTTTCTAATGTCAAAGATGACTTGCCGAAGTATAGGTAGGTACCTACATACATATAGGTAAATCGTGTTTATTAGTTACACACATAATATTTAATGAATATGGCAATAGAGTTTGGAATTCATACTTACCTACTATTCTAAACAACTTTCCTAATAGAGTTTTACTAGAAATAAGTAATAAGCCTAATAAGATTAAGTATATAATAAAAAAAGAACTGAATACCATAGTACAAGAATAATTATTAGTTAAGTAAGCACATAAATATAATACATATACCTACACATAAATATACATTATGTATTTATAATGATAAGTAATAAATATATTAGAACTTAAGATTAGGGAATAAATTTAATATGTCCCCCTCATCCTAGTTACTAAAATCTTAAATATTAAAGATTATAACTAGGTTAAGAACGTGTAATAGTATTATTTTTTGTGAATTAAAAACAGATTTCATTAAAAAAATTTTTAATGTAAAATGGTTATGTACGTTTATATAAACCTACTTCAATTTATGAAGCATATAATTCTTATAAGCACCATATACCTACTGTATTCTCATAAGGCCCAGGTACTCAAGAAATATGACAAATATTTGCCAGTATCATATTAGTTTTATTTTATTTGAAAATTTAAGGCACTAAAACATCTCTATTCCGATTGAAAGTAATTTATTTAAGTATCTAAATTTCAACGAACTTAACCTCTAAGTATTATACTATAAAGGTACCTGAGGGTATTATTATTATACGAAACATTATTTTAAGAATACGAGTATTCATTACTTTAGAAGGTACCTACTTATAGATTTTATTGCGTGATGCACATATGCGTAATTAGCCGAAACCTTTATAAGAGTGTAATTCATAAGAAGTACATAAGATATAATTTATGTACTGGTTTGCTGTTAGCTTTTAATTGTATCACTTTACATATATGTTACTCAAATAACTAACACGGTTACACTGTTGTAAGAACATTATTTTTCAGGTAGGCCTTATTATACCTACTATAGGCCTTATTACCTCCTAGTACCTTAGTAGTAGTAGTACTACTACGGAAATTGATTCAAAGACTCAAGACTGACTTAAGTGGCAGTAGGGTGTAGGGTTTTTTCTAGGCTTAATGAGTTCGCTGAAGCTTATTTTTTATACTTAGCGCACAGAACCACTAGTTAATCAGCTCTAACCACATGTCACCATTTTGTCCTTTACGTAACAAACTCAGGGGCCCAGAATATCCGATGTACCTATCAAATCAAGGTTCTGTACCAAATAAGGCCCGGTTATTATAGTTCGTTATTTTTTAGCATTAGAAAGAAGGTAAACAATCATGACGTGTCTTTTTATTAATAATTATTGAAAAACGCTTTCAAAAATTAGTTTATATTACTTATGAAAGCAAAAGAATATAAAAAAGTATATGATTAATACATACATACAATCACGCCTATTTCCCGGAGGGGTAGGCAGAGACCACGGATTTCCACTTGCTACGATCCTGACATACCACTTTCGCTTCCTTCACATTCATAACATTCCTCATACACGCTCGCCGGTTTAGGGTGCTCTTGCTCATTAATATGATTAATATGATTTATAATTCTAACATATTTGCTATGACTTATTTTTCAATGGTAATTTTTAATAAGACATGTCAAAATCTGTTACCTTAATGCAAAAAAACGAACTTTAAGCGTGCTAACTTTCAAAATTTCATTTTTTATAAGATAGTATAAGTAGATGGGCAAAAATTTTGCGTCCATGTCCACCAGTGAGTAAGTGATTGAGATACCTAAACATTTAACTTTATAATGTAAAATAATATAATTTACTAACCTACTCGTTTAATTTCAGGTAGGTTGAATAAGGAACCAAGTAACCATGGGGAGGAGGAATGGACCAAAAAAGAGACTGTATATGAGTGTTACACGAAAAAAATCTAATGTTTGCGTCAAAAGAAATATCCACTCAGAATTGCATCGCCATGCGTCATTATCGCCGCCGATTGATGCATTTGCAGCAACAATGGAAGAAAATGCAAGCTCATCATCAACTGCATCATCGCCGTTTGATATGACCATTGAACCCGAGCTTTTTGATCATGATAACAAAGAAAACAAAATTTTGGAAGGTCGCAGAATAGTGGACATAAAATATTTATTTTCTGCGATCTCAAATATCAGGCACGATCATACAAATTGTACATTTGCTGATCTTGCCTTTGTTAATGAAAGACGTAAGGGTTTACACAGCGAATATATATTTAAGTGTAACATGTGCAACAAAAAGGAAACGATATACTCTGAAGACCCAAAAAAGTAAATGTCAGTAAATACTGCTGCCGTAGGAGTTATGTGCACAGGGAACGGATATGCTCAGCTTAACGAAATTTGTGCTTCGTTAAATATGCCAAACATGGATAATAAAACATACATTAAAATAGAGCAACTCTTGGCGCCAACCATCGAAGAATGCGCATGTGAAGACATGATTGCAGCAGGCCAAGAAGAAAAAAGGCTAGCTATCTTGAATGGCGATGTTGATGAGCATGGATGGCCTTTAATAACAGTAGTTGCTGATGGTTCCTGGGCAAAACGTTCGTATAAAAGTGGATATAGTTCTGCATCCGGTGCCGGTTGTATTGTTGGTCTCCGTACCAAAAAAGTATTGTTTTTGGGCGTAAGAAATTCATACTGTTGTGTCTGTGCTAGGAGTGAAAAATTAATGATTGAGGTGCCAGAGCACAGATGCTTCAAGAACTGGCAAGACAGTGCCAATGCCATGGAGGCCGACATAATAGCAGAAGGCTTTGCGAGAAGCATGGATATGCATGGCGTGAAATTTCAAAGACTGGTAGGAGATGGGGACTCTAGCATTATGAAAAAACTCAGACTGCAAAAGCCATATGGACTAGATTTTGAAATAGAAAAGGTCGAATGTAAAAACCATTTACTTCGCAATTTTTGCAACAAAATAAGAGCGTTGGTGAAAAAAACCAACAATTCTAAGACCAAGAATACAACCGGCACCGGATACAGAGCTATATCCACTTTTATACGAACGTTTTGCCCAGGAACCATCGGCAACTACAGTTATTAAAGGTCACCTATGCTCATCAACATCGCCATCCAAGATAGCTAGCCTTTTTTCTTCTTGGCCTGCTGCAATCATTTCTTCGAATGCGCATTCTTCGATGTTTGCTGACAAGAGTTGCTTTATTTTAATGTATGTTTTATTATCCATGTTTGGAACATTTAACAAAGAACAAATTTCGTTAAGCTGAGCATGTCCGTTCCCTGTGCACATTTCCTTCTACGGCAGCAGTATTTACTAACATTTTCTTTTTGGGTCTTCAGAGTGTATCGTTTCCTTTTTTTTGCACATATTACACTTAAATATATATTCTCTGTGTAAACCCTTACGTCTTTCAATGACAAAGGCAAGATCAGCAAATGTACAATTTGTATGATCGTGCCTGATATTTGAGATCACAGAAAATAAATATTTTAAATCCACTATTCTGCGACCTTCTAAAATTTTGTTTTATCATGATTCATGATCAAAAAGCTCGGATTCAATAGTCATATCAAACGTCGATTATGCAGTTGATGATGAGCTTGCATTTTCTACCATTGGTGCTGCAAATGCATCAACCGGTGGCGATAAACTTTGCCCTCTTGTAAAACAAATTACTATTGTGATTGTGTCCAGCAAAAGGCCAAAATTCGGTTTACTTTCCTGTTTAAAATATTACTAATTTATTCATATTTCAGATTAGGTACATAGGTAACTGTCTGAATGTTACAATGCCAGCTGGCAAATTCTATCACATTTGTTTGTTTGGTAGTCATGGTAACATTCACTTACATTGATATCCTTATTAAGATCTGTATCTTATTATCCAGACCTTAAAATATTGCCACCGTTGCCCTTTAAAAAAATACTGTTTAAATAATTGGCTACTCAAACAATGCTTCTATAGTATAAATAATGACTACACAAAAATGGGTAGTATTGTATATAATGCACGAAATAAGGCCCGATTCTTAAGCGGGTTTAAATTTTGAGGCCATGTCCGCTAATACTATAGACAAAATATCAAGTTTAATAAACACAAAAAAAAAACATTGATGGGCCTTATTTTATAATTTAGGCCTTACTTTGTAATTTAAAGTAGAGTTAGGCCAAGAAAAATCTATAGCGATTTTGATAGAACACGCAGTGCAAGTATTATTTCAAACGTCGCTTCTATGAAATTATGACATATAAATAACACTTGCACTGCGTGTGCTATCAAAATTGCTGTAGACTTTTCTTGGTCTGACTCTAAAATATTCTTTATTACACCACAAACATAAAAACAAATTTAAAAAAAAACCGGCGAAGTGCAAGTCGGACTCGCACACGAAGGGTTCCGTACCATTATTTATAAAAACGGTCACCCATCCAAGTACTGACCCCGCCCGACGTTGCTTAACTTCGGTCAAAAATCACGTTTGTTGTATGGGAGGCCCCACTAAAATTTTTATTTTATCCTGTTTTTAGTATTTGTTGTTATAGCGGCAACAGAAATAAATCATCTGTGAAAATTTCAACTGTCTAGCTATCACGGTTCGTGAGATACAGCCTGGTGACAGACGGACGGACGGACAGCGGAATCTTAGTAATAGGGTCCCGTGTTTTACCCTTTGCGTACGGAACCCTAAAACCGATTTACAATGTAGATAAAGGTAGCAACAGGCGGTCTTATCGCTGTTAGTTCTTATTCTTCGTTTGTTTAGCATTAGAGTGAAGGTGACGTGTCTTTTTTAAGCATGCAATCGTATAATTATTTAGCTTTTTTTGTAATAGTTATGTACTTAGTGGTTAATATTAGTATTTACTATTTTTTTTTTCAATAATGCTTAAAAACGAAGTATAGACATGACAACCAAATATTAACGCCATTGTAGGGCAGGATATACAGAACATGAATCATTAGTACTGTCACGCTCCGTTCTGCCATTTAGGGTTCTAGCTAAATTGGACATTCCATCAGCTACGACCCTAAATTGCTCGACAATTACGAAGCGTGCCTGTAGGTACCTAAAAATGTTGTTAACCCATTTTAACCATGGAATAAAATATTTTTGATTTTGATTTCTAATTTGAAATATTAGAATCAAAAAGTTCATAATAGATTGTATATCATAACTACAAAAATGTGTTTCCTACTCTCAACCCAAAACCCCTTGTATCTTAGGATCTAGATATTTTCACACAAGACGGTTTATCGATAACTTCTTACATCACTAGATTATCGACATTAAATGTCGACTATTGCCCATCACTTTTCTGGCTGTGTACGTATTTAGAAACTTGACTCCGCCCCTAAAATTAGTGCGATAGGGACAACTGCAGCTGAGGCGAAAAATCCTGCGTAAAAATGACAAAAATCGAGGTTTCGTAGTCCTCTTTTTCCTCCCCCAAAACTTAACCAATCGTAACCAAATTTGGAAATCTAAATGATTATGAAATTATCTGTGTCGGACCGTTTTGCTTTTTTGGCTAATTGATATCAGTTTTGAATACCACGCCTCTCATTGCGGCATAGTCTATTAGGCCATTTTGGCCGTTTTTGAAGGGCTCTAGCGCCTTAAAAAACAAAAATATCAAAAAAAGCAAAACGGTCCGACACAGATATTGACAATATTAATCTGTGTTGAAAAAATCATTGCTCTAGCTTCAAAAACCACGGAGGAAAACGAGGACTACGTTTGTATGGAGGAATGACCACTCCTGTTGGCTCTGAGCCATTTGAGGATAGATTTTGTTTACTCTTTTGTAAATACCTTAAGATACAGACTATAGACGTGGGGTATTATACTTACTAGTGGTGTAATATATCACAAACTCTACGATAAAATAGTAATGCAACATTTTTCTACCCAGACGGCCGGTATCCTGGGCAGCTTCGCAGTGAACCTGATGAGCGGGCTCTACTTCATCCAAGTGTTTGTGCAAAACGCCGACTCCCTCGCCTTCTGGTTCGTCTCTCTCATCAGCTCCAGTGCATATGCGCTCGCTATGGATAAGGTGAGTTTTGTACTCCTGATTATTTCTTCATGTGTTGTCATGGATAAAATGATCGGTTGGCCACATCATGAAAAAGTCAAACCTAACCTATCTATAATATGAAGTGTGTATCCTAAAATGTATATTATGTATATCCTAAAATGACATTTCATGAAATGATCAAATTCTATAATTTGACCACGACATATCTCCAGACTAAAGGATGACTCACGCTAGACCGGGCCGTGCCCGGGCCGAGGCCTCCGACATGTCATTTTCTAATGACGGCTGATCGGTGGTCACGTGGTGCTTTCCAATGAAAACGACGCGCCGGAAGCTCCGGCCCGGCCCCGGACCGGTCTAGCGTGAGTCATCCTTAAGATCACCACATCGACCACAATCCAACGACCAATCGCCGGTTGAGAATACGTTTGTGCCGTATATATCCATTTTCGGCGAAATAGTTTTTTAATAATTCCTAAAATAACAAAATATATGCTATAATAGACAGTAATCGGTTGTTGAAAAAACTATTTTTGAAAAATGTTGTGCTGTATCCGCATATTGCTATAGGATAATTAATTTATTACTGTACTTTGCTTGACTTGGCTTGGTTTTACCGTAAAAGAGTTGGTTAGCAGATCAGACGCATATTACTTTGTAACATCTGTTATAAGTTTCCTGTATTCTGACAATAAATCAATTCTATTTCTATATTTGTGTGTTCCAGGCCTTAGTACTAGACATGCAAGGGCAGGGCGTGACGTGGGACAGCCTCTGGAGCGGGCCTGGAGTGCCATTCGGCGGCAGTCTCATCATGATGGCCGTTGACACTGTGCTCTACGCCCTCATAGCTTATTGGCTCGATGCTGTCATGCCCAGTAAGTCCATTCGTTTAATACACCTGCGGCGGTAGCACGGTCGCATTTTTATCGCTTGTCACCATGCCTGTCACGTTCTAACAAGTATATGTAAGTGCGAAAGTGACGGGCATAGTGACAGGCGATAAAAATGGAACCATATGCGCAATAGAAAATAAAAAGGGAAAGATTTTGCGATATGCTTGGTTAAAAAAATCAGTATCCTAAACTCAGCTGCCTACGTTGACTAAATAGCATTCTCAGAAAATTGGTTGGCGGAGATTATAACCAATACTATTGGTTGTTTCCCCACATCTCCGCTCCCCTCCCCCTCAGTGGACAAGCAGCCTGATTGTTTGTCTATGACTAGTTATGCTAAAACAGGCTCTATTTCTAGGTGAATACGGTATAAAGCAGAAACCTTGGTTCTGCCTGCTACCCTCCTACTGGGTCGGCAGTAGACGTGGCCGAGTGTCGGCCGTGCACTTCCACTCTAACGGCGACACGCTACATAATAAGGATATTGAGCCTGTGCCTAGGTAAGTCTTAAATATAAGGCTTCGCCCGTGATACGAAAAGCATAAAATTTCCCCATAACCCTTTGCCTGTCTCACCACTCCCTCATATTACTTCTGTACCTTTCATATAGGTAGTGAATTGCGGAATAAGTGACTCTTTCTTCATTAGAAAGCTGAACAAACTCGTATTTTTATAGTAAGTACCTGTACGTATCCCGATCTTCAGCTATCTATTATGTCAAAGGTGACGAGCTCATCCTACCATTTCTGACGATATCAACCGTGATTCCAGATATAGGATGACTCACGCTAGACCGGGCCGTGCCCGGGCTGAGGGGTCCAACATGTCATTTTCTATGACGGCTGATCGGTGATCACGTGATGTTTTCCATAGAAAACGAAGCGGTGGAAGCTCCGGCCCGGCCCCGGCCCGGTTTAGCGTATGACTCACGCTTTATAGGGTTCACTCGTCCCTATCCCTCAGATCGTCCAAATATTATTGGAATATCTCTGAAGCAGACATTTTAGTTATTTTTCAACTTAAATACTACTTTTTCAACAGAGAACTCCAAGACAAAGAAGCCATCCGCATCGTTGGCCTCCAGAAGTCCTTCCGTCACTGCCGCAGGCCAGAGATCAAAGCCATCGACAACATTGAGCTGAGCATCTATGAGGGTCAGATCACGGCGGTTCTGGGGCATAATGGGGCAGGGAAATCTACGCTGTTTAATATCTTGACCGGGTTGACCGCTCCCACGGCTGGGACTGCGTATGTTTATGGATTGGATGTTAGGTAAGTTGGTTTTAACTATATAGTGGCTGTTTTTAATATAGAGTTACGGGGGCAGACCAACAGCAAATGAACAGAACAGGCGGCTTAGCCAAGGTGATAATCGCTTGCGCTTCGCCATCGAATCACTTTGTGTCTCTCTATCACTCTTCCATATTACTTAGTGTGACAGTGCCAACAGTTGCGTTTCGTTAGCGATTGGCATGTTGTCTACCCGGCCAGTAGTTTTAGGAAGACAATGGGGCTAAGAAATCCACCCTATTTACCTGAACTCGGCTGCCGAATGTACGTATTTGGATTGTATTGCATGTTATATAAGCCCTTAGTTAAATCACAGAAAGAATTACTTACACAATATAGTATCGGCAAAGCATCTAGCGGTACCTATACACAAACCATTTTTAAGTTTGCTATTTTTTGGAAACATACAAAAGATGACAAAGATTTTCATTTCGGAATGTTCTCCAAACCCATAAAATAATTATCGAGCACTTGTGTTTTTTTTAAATAAAAAGTAGCAGACTTAAACATTTGATGACGATTACAGGGATCCCAACGACATGCACGAGATCCGGCAGATGATCGGCGTGTGTCCGCAGCAGGATGTCCTGTTTGATCTGCTAACTGTACGGGAACATCTTCAATTCTTCGCAGCTGTTAAGGTGAGTCTTTAAAATATCAAGAGTTGAAGTCCCTACATGCCTAGAGAACCCCGATTAGTAAATAGTCTACCCTAAGTTGACCCTAGTCTTACATTTGTAGAACAAAACTAGAAGATGTTTTTGCTTACAGCCCAGGGAGGCTCCATCCATTAGCTTATATTTATCGTGTAACTTACAAAAATAAAGAATTATGTATTTGTTTGTATTTGTATTTTGTATGTTATTTAAATTCTAATTTATAAAGTTGAGGAACGTAACGTATTAACGGCATGCTATGACTGGACACAAGTTCGACGATTCTCTTTTTTGTTCAACTGCTTGAAGTAAAACTGCTTGAAGTCAACTAGGAGCAAGAAAACAAAAAAATGCTCAACTAAACTTCGTAATGTTCGATGTAATGTATATTTACCCGTTCTTGGGCTAACAGTAATTGTCATGAAGTACCATCTGCCGTAAAAATGCATGGCGACTTTATCAATGAACTCATTCATAATTTCTCCATGCAATTTCGCAGCTCACTGTACATCTAAATAGTGTCTCGACAAGATGATCAATGAAGTAGTTCTTATTTTATTTATTTATTTTCTTCTACCAGGGTATACCGCGCAAGCGTCACAGCGAGGAGATCAGCAAAGCGATGAGCGACGTTGGTCTGTCAGACCAGGCCAACGTGTTCTCCAAACATCTCTCTGGGGGCCAGAAGAGGAAGCTGAGCATCGCTATAGCTTGCATAGGAGATCCCAAGGTAATTCGATTTTCTGGACATAGCCCTCTCCCAATATGCAAAACAATCGTTCGATGCCCTAAACCAAGGGTTTTCGTCGATCTTGACAAAGACGTCTATTTCGAAATCTGAATAATCCATTTTATCTTGGTTTTTGAAGGTTTTGAGCTTTGTATTTCTTAATTATTATTTACTTAAATGGGACTTAGTCACGTTACCTCCAACGTTTCGAGGATGGCATTGTCCCCGTGGTCTCACAAAAAATCTTTCTCCGTATCCAGTCTACTAAATGACAACCTGTAAAAATCGCGCAAGTTTAAATATAACAATGAATCTTTTAATGCCATAAAATGGACTGTTATAATTTTTCCTACACACTTCATTAAGAATATAGAACCTTGTTGTTTGCGGATAATTCTATGTTTTATGATTTCCAGATAATAATCCTGGACGAACCAACGGCAGGCGTGGATCCCGTGTCCCGCCGACAAACATGGCGGATCCTGCAGCGGGCGAAAAAGGGGAAGGTTCTCCTCTTGACCACGCACTTTATGGACGAGGCGGACATACTGGGGGATCGGAAGGCAGTCATTAGTAAAGGCAGGGTGAGTAGCAAAGTGTTGACCGTAGATGTACACTCGTAACTCTCGCAAGAAATGCGCTAAGTTGTTTTTCTTTTATTCTCCGAAGTTTAGAAAGGCAGGAATTCAAGGAGCATGATTTCTGGGGCCAAATTCGACATGTACAACTGTCAGATTTCGCATCCACGTAAAATCAACAGTTGATTTTATTGCATGTTGATTATATCAAGTGTTGATTCGATCAACTGTGGATAATATCATTTGGTACAATCAAAACTCAACTCTAAACTCGGGGTGGTTCGGTTTGGTTTGGTTGTCACCAAACTCTGGATTGCTAATGTAAAATTTTAACATTGTACGTATTCGAGAACTTATGATTTTTCCCACATCAAACGTCGCTTGTCGAATAGGGGTCCTGTTTCTTACACCTGTGTTTCATATCGGCCAAACCCTAGCCTATAGTAGTAGTATTTTGATCTTTAACCTAAACTATTTGTTTCGTCAATGTTAACTTCTGGGATCAGAAATATAGGTAAGACATTTGCTTAATCTGTCTATAAAGTAATCATCAGGGGTTGAGACCGAGCACTAATCGTGACAATTTGGTATGATATTAATGGGTATAGTTCGCACACTGAGAAAGCGAAATCATGTCCTGCTTCCGCCAGATGACTGGCTGCAGCACACACCCATCCGCTTCTCAAGCCTTTCACGGAACTCGTGTGGAACTTCTAAGAATTTTAAAGATTTTTAATGCCCGATTTTATTACAGGTGAGATGTGCTGGCACATCATTATTCCTGAAGAATAAATTCGGTATTGGATACCACCTCACTTTAGTATTAGATGGTAAGTATCCTTTTTTTTAATCGGAATGCGTTTACGCACCGTGTGTGGGACTCGAGAATTTGGCCCTACCCACTAAACTCACTCCGGCGTGCCGTTCGTGAGGGCGCACTGGGATCGATAATATTCCACCACGGCGCCCTCCGGCAGCCCCGGCTTATTGTCATCACAATGGAAGGGGAACTTACAGATATATCTTTCGTTCCCTATTCTGACATAAATTACATAGTTACGTCTTATGTACCTGTACCAAAGCTGTGTATACTAATTTAGTTTTATAGTACCACCGGTAGATGTCGTTGCGACATCTATTGTAGTTTTCAACTTGCAATGTTCGGTTGTAACTTGTAACGTAGGTCGTAGGTAGGTACTTAATGATATCATCAAGCCGATTCTGATGCTGGAAACCGAAAACGGCCATAGGAAAGGAACAAATATATCTTTATGTTCACAAATATAACTTTTTGTCTAGGAGCGTGTCGTGAGCACCAAATAACGCGGCTGGTCCGCGGACACGTGCCCCGAGCTGAAAAAGCACGCAGACACGGACGGGAGCTGTCCTACATCCTTCCACATTATGCTGTTCATCTGTTTCCACCTCTTTTCCTGGCTATCGAGCAGGAGATACGGGAGAAGACTAATAGATTAGGTAAGTTTATGCAATGCCATCTAGTGGCGCATTATGGAACTTTACTATACAACACCAGCTAGTGGCGTAATGTGGTTGGTCCGTGGACACGTGCCTCGAGTAGAGAAGGCTCGCAGACACATAGCCTCCTCTGCTCGGGGCACGTTTGATAAAATAATTGTGGAGTATTATTATTAGGTTACAAGTTCTGGGTATTAAATAACGCGGCTGATACTACTACATTGACTCTTGGCCAGTAAGGGTTGACCCTCGTAGTAACATTAAGTAACGGTTCTGCCAATAATCCAACATCTAAAATCGTTCGATATACAGAACTCATTTACCATCGGGCAGCTATTTTTATTCAGAATATCATAACAAACTGCCTTGTAATTAGAGTTAGACCAAGATAAGTCTGCAACGATTTTGATAGCACAGTGCAAGTCTTATTTTAAACGTCAAACTTCTATGAAATTATTACGTAGGTATAAATAACACTTGCACTGCGTGTGCAGACTCGTCTTAGTCTAACTTTAATTTATTCCATACGTTAAATCCCTCTTCAACTATTCCAGGCGTAACAAGTTACGGCGTATCCATGACAACGCTAGAAGAGGTGTTCCTGAGCCTGGAAGGAGAGAACGCCGAAGAGATTGAGGCGGTGGAAGGAGTGTCGTCAGTGAAGCTGGTCAGAGCTCGCGCGCTGTCCAGGAGCTTATCCTTGCAGAGCAAAACGCTGAGCTATCAGGTATGAAACTGTCGTAACTTAGGTACTAAAGAAGAAATAACAAAAGCATTTGGTGATCAAGGCTAGATTTGAACTGTAAGCATCTTTGGCTTTTTTAATTTATTTATATTTAAACTTTATTCCATAAAAGAAAAACTTAATGTAAGTACAAAAGGCATTAATGCCATGAGGCATCACGACTTAAGCTATAACTCCTATCATCACTATTCATCACCCATCCCAGCCCCGGGACCCTTGTCCGAATTTCTCGGGTTTTGGCAATTTTACTTCAAATCTGCCATTATGTTGGTTGGTAGCACTGGCGTATGGCAATGAAAACCTAATGGACCAGCCAGAACCCAGAGCCTATTACATATCATCTATCATGGCGACCACTTCGAATTACAAATACATAAATTGACAGAAATGAATGTTTCAGGAACTGAACGACAAGGATAACCAGAAGGCGACATCACTACCGACACCTGCGTCGCATGCGTTGCACTCAACCACGCATGGTGTGGAACATGTCAAGGTAATCTTCATAATATAGTTTTTCCTTCAAAAAATCTAACGTTTGAAGATAGTTTGAAGAAAATAGAGATTGAATTAAGTTCTCAATTTTTCAAAGATGGCTGAATAATTTGGAAAATCCTTTCCTGTTTTAAAGAACCTTACATGTGGTTTCACTGTTGTCATCACATTAGAAACTGATTATGGGATCTTGGAGAGGATTTATAGGCTAGATTTATAGGGGTCTCCAAACTTTTTTACCTGAGGACCATATTGCGCCTCAGAGCTTTCGCGCTGGCCACCGTCGGCGCCAAGGGGGGGGGTGGTATCTGGTTGCTGCTGTTAGGGCTGAACCCCTGGAGCCTGGCTCCCACGGGCCGGATTGGAACGCTTCGCGGGCCGGGGTTTGGAGAGCCCAGGGCTAGATGATACTTGTTGGGGTGTATTCTATAACATGCCCTTGAAAATGTCCGAACCACATAAGTAGGGCATTAGACTGTTTTATGAACTTGACTAATTATTTGTTAAACATTTAAGTTTTAAATTGTATAATTAAACATTATATTTTGCGCCAGGTGACTCCTGAAGCCCCAATCTCAGTGGACACCCTCGGCGACGTGGTTAAGACCAACCCCTCCTGCTGGCGGACTTTCTGCGCGTTAGTGTACATCCGAACCGTACGGATGATCCGTGATCCGTACAAGCTTTATGTCATGATCTTTATGCCTATTAGTAAGTGCTTCTTATTAATGGATATTATAATATTAATGTCATATACTAAGAAAAATTACAAGGTCCAGGAAGACGGCCGAGGCTGGATTTGAATCAGCCTCTTCGGTTTCAACTGCTGATGCCATATCACATATCGACCATCCAGCCGACTGCTTAAGAATCTTCAAGATTTGTATAAGTTGTCTGTAGACAGTCAGTTGTCTTGACAAAATTGCGTGATTATAAAATAAAAATAATTTTAAGTACTTTTATTTTATTTTATTTTATTTATTAGGAGAACAACAGAGTAAAATGTACATAAGATCCTATTAAAAACTAACTTACATACTAAAACATGCATTTTTTCCCCAGCAGTTCTCACCGAGAATTAAAAACTTGCTGTGGTAAGAACTTTAAAAGACTTTCGTTTCTTTTTTCAGTATCTTGCGCTCTCGGTCTCTACATCAAATCGAAACAGATAGTATTCTTCAGGATGCAGCCACTAAAATTGGATCCTTATGCGTATCAAAATAAGACTCCTATTGCGTTGTTCAGCGAGCAAAACAATACCAGAGACCTCCTTGATTTGAGGAGTTCATTGGAAGTTTTAGGAGTTACGCCGATTGGAGGTAAATAACATTTAACATCGTATATTGGTGATAGATAGTTATGATTGTTATGTCCTCTTATTTAATATTATGTAGGTGAGGATTTGGAATGAAATACAAATTATTTAGCCAGCCGGTGCGCTTCCAACAGTACGGCTCTCTCGCGTCATGGCGGACCTCCCGTGTTGCCAACGCAACCGCGCTCGTTTATTCCAAGACACCACAATGATCTTGCCACCATCTATTTTGAAGAATTATTATTGACTGATCAGCGATTGACCCTAGTCTCATCTGATGGAAAGCGACGACAGATCCTAAGATTTAGCTCACTGATTCAGTAACGCGTATATTGATATTATTGATATTTAGATAGATGAACGGATTGTAATACCAACTAGTGGGATTTTATTAAACCATACTGATTTGTAAAATCGATTCAATCTGAGAATTACAACAACCAAACAGCGTCTGTGGGTAATCTGCCATAGTATGTGAAATCATAACATAAGACAAGTTGGTGTAGCAAACTTAAAACCCCGTGTTGAAATATCATTTAATAAAATAAGTACTATTGAATTTCCAGGCTACGATGGCAACTTTTCAAGCCTGCTTAAAATGGAGAACATTGGAGCCTTCAGCGTGAGAGACAGCGTGATTCCGTATGGGAAAATAATGGCCTACTACAATACCACCCTGACACACGGCCTGCCAATCATTATTAATCTGCTCGACAATAGTATATTTAGGTGAGTTAATGATCACATATTTCTTAATTCAAAATACCCCTACTTCTCAACCGCTCTAATTTTCCACAAACTTTGCATTGATATAGTGTTAGAGTGCCGCCATTAACATCAAACTCCTAAGCAAATATGACGTTCCACACTTCGTCAGTTCAAAGTTGGTGCAGATTTGGTTCAGACGGACTCTAAGTATCATTAAGTCCTAAACTACTGGGCAAAGCCCCATCCTTTTGGACTCTAAGAATCCCGATTATATAAGTATACTCTTTTAGTCAGTTATTAAGGAAGGTGAAGGTGTCCATCCATTTCTATTCGGACATGCCCTCCTCGCCCACCTTTTAAGTAGAACGAGGTGGCTAAACCAGCCCGCTTATCACAATAAATGCGGCAACATGACTGCAGCTCTATTTCGTTATGTGGTTTTTCGAGGGCAGTATTCCTGATGTGTTCAAGAAACATTAATAAGCTTGTTCCTTCCAGAATCTTAATGCACACCTCCGGCCAGCCGGAGAACTTCAGACCAATCGAAGTGTTCGCTCACCCGTTCCAACAGACGGAACAGCCGGAGGAATTCAACCTGGGCAATCTGGTCTGCGCCATCTTCATGGGAATGATCTTCGCGTTGGTTCCAGTTACGTTGGCGGTGGACATCGTGTATGACAGAGAGGTGGGTTAAATAGACTAGAAGCCATTTTTTATTAATGGTCTGCTTCTTGTGAGGATCCAATGTATATGTGGGACAAATAGCAATTAAGAAATGCAAAGTCAGAAATGAGCGTCAAATACCACCCTCAAAATGCTTCTTATTTAATGACGCAATGATGTGTGATGTATGACATTGTTTAAAATAAATGAAATATCAAGAATATTGCTGTTTTTACTGTATAATATAAATGAAGTTATCATACTATAATATTTAAATAAATCAAATGATATTTTTTCATTTTAGGTGTAAAGAAAGCTTTAAATGAGGAAACTTACTGTCTACCTTTTTTTTACATTTTCAGATAAAAGCAAAAAATCAACTACGCGTGAACGGGCTGTCGATGAGCATGTACTTTCTAACATATTTTACTATTCTGATTTTCATTATGATCGTTACGAGCATTGGCGTCCTGCTCCTGGTGAGTTCATAATTGCAATCCTGATTTTTTTATTGTTTGTTTAGTTAGAGTCAGACCATGTCAGAGTGTACAGATATTAACTACAATGTATTAGGCACTCAAAGAACTTCGCGTGACCTGAGAACTTCTAACAGTCAAGATGCCTTAACTCCTCGTATGCTGCCTGTCAAATATGATCATTGAAAAAAGACCTTGACATTTAAAACAATAGATTTAAATTCCCGCGCACGGATCCGTGTCTAGTAATCATACGAGGGGTTAATAAGGACTGGCACTTAATGAATGTATACATTAACTCCATGATATTCCAGGTGATCCTCAACGACATCCCAAGCCTAACCAACGGTTCGGCCATCACGATGCTGTCATTCCTGCTTGCTCTCTACGCGCCGTCGGCCATTTTGTTCAACACGTGCCTCTCGTACGTGTTCGACAAGATGGACTCCGCACAGAGCATCATGCCTAACATCACTACGTGGGTCGGCGTCGTGCCTTTCGTGCTTGTTGCTGTTGTTGAAAAGTTCACTAGAGGTTAGTACAAAATAATTTAAACACGCTGGTTCTATGTGGGTTGGGTCCGTAGAGTTAGACCGAGAAAACTCTGCAGCGATTTTGATAGCCCAGGCAGTGTAAGTGTTATTTTAAACGTCAAATTTCTATGAAATTATGACGTTGTAAATAACAGTTGCACTGCGTGGGCTGTCAAAATCACTGCAGACTTTTCTTGGTCTAACTCTATATAATCATAAAACATAATAGATAACAGAAATGTAGACAAACGATACCTCAAAGCTTAGAAAAAAAATCTTGAACTTTTCCTTTTTTTTCTAACAGCGACGGAATACAGTTTATTGATTTCTTAGCTTTATAATAATCATAGTCATTCATTTATCCACAGACAACAATTTATAATAAGTAATTTGTCATAGTTATTAAACTAGCGAGCTCGGATTGTGAGCGAAGCGTGTCTGTTTCCGCTTGGCTAAAAATGTTTCCCCGGTTGACGTTGTCAAAATTCACGCGGAGAACCATTGCTTAAAAAAACCTCTGTGTCGTGAGTGTCGTGACTTATTCGTAGATAAAACTCGTATAAAATTACTTCCTGAGCGGCGTCCTAAATAGAGCCAAATGGCGTACATTTATTTATTTATTTTGTAACCAAATATATTCTATTCAGTGTTGCATTGTTGTATGAAACGTCTGATAGATGGCACTGTACTGAGTGCATACTATACGACTATATGCTTCCATTAAAAGTAGGAAAGTTTAGAATATTTAATTTATTTTGATATTTAGAAGACGGAAACATTTCTGGGAAATATTTTTTAAAACAGCAAACGCTGGTAAACAGCGGCGCTGTTAAAAATTATGGCCAAGTGTGAGTCATTATCAAAACTTCCGTGAGACACAGACATATTAAATATATTAAAAACGGGTCACTCACGTTTTTAAGTCGAAAAACGCTCGACATGTTTCACTCCGTACCGAGGAGTGTCATCAGGAGCTTCCGTTGACGGTGCGCCTGTGCGCCAGTCCTCGGTACGGAATGTAACATGTCGAGCGTTTTCGACTTAAAATACGTGAGTGACCCGTTCTTAATATATTTAATAGGACTCATTATCACATAATTTTTACAATGTAGTTTTTTCTTAAGATCGAATTACCGCGGTTTTTATTATTTGTTATCGTGCAAGTAAATGCAGGTATGTATTAAGTAAGTAAATATCCTTTTTTGCACCATAAAGTAAATAAAATACAAAAAGTGAAATACAAGCTTAAGACTAGGTTACAACAGGCGGTCATAATTATTACTTAATATTGGTATTTTACTTTATTAAACAAATAAAATAATAATACTAAAAAAATAAAAATACTAAATAAATAAAATATATATTTTTTTTAGTATAAGTTTTTATTTTGTGTTTGTGCTCACGAATTAAATTATTTCTATTTCTATTTCTATTACCACACCAGACGGTCTAGTATGGGTTGCGTTCTCGCGCGCGACTCCATACACCAAGCGCGACTTAAGTATGGATGGACTCGCGCGCGAAAACGCAACTTATGCCAGACCGCCAGAAGGTCGATTCTAAATTCTAATTTTAACTGGTTTTGATACGACCCTAACGATTTTGAGTCACATCAAAATGAGATCAAACCCGTAACAAGTTACAGTGCGACATAAAATAATAGAAATTAAATAAAATGGAACTAAAAAAATTCCATACTAAAAATTGTTGCCATGTTTAAGCATTTTACGTCAAAAATGTGACAGTTACGTGGGAAGTGGCGGCCTCAATCATTTTCTACAAGTTTTTATAGACTATATAAAACCGTCATGGAGAACCGAATGTCACCTTTATAATTAAATTGTTTTCATTGTGTAATACATATTTTATATATTGTTTCAGGCAACGATGTGGCATTTTGGCTGCACTTAATATTTAGCTTCTTGAACGTCCTGTACATACCGTACGCCATCATCTACTACGTCGATAGGTAAGACAATTCAGTTTTTGAACTTAATTACTTTAATGAGAATGTTCTTTTAAACAATCTGTTTCATTTACTGTTTCTATCTATCTATCTAGCCTATGGATATAGGCACTACTGCTGAATATACGTGATTTCTTAGGTGTTAAGTAAGATAACCCAGATCCTCATTTCCACTTAAGCCCACTTGCACCATTCCACTAACCCGGGGTTAACCGGTTAAACATGGCGTGACCATGGTTACCAGTACAATTTGACATTAGGTTAACGGTTTAACCGCTTAATCCCGGGTTAGTGGATTGGTGCAAGTGGGCCTTACAAGTCTTACAACCCGCTGCAGAAGCGGCGTGCTTTCTTCGCCACATCGCTCCAAAAAAATCTTGTTTGGGAAAGTATAATTACTTACTTACATACGTCATTGAGTTTACTGTAGGACGTTGTGTAAGATTGTCCATATTCCAGGGTGTACGTGACATGCAACTTACGTGGCCTTTGCACAACGCCAGCACTATGGAGCTACTTCACGGCGGAAATATGGGTGCTGATCGTAGCCATGGTGTTCCATGTGCCCGTCTGCGGGGCTGCGTTACTGGCAGCTGACCGACTTAAATCTGGCGGACGGCTCTGCAAAGTAAGAAAGAGAAGTTAAAAGAAATTGTGGCAATGTCTGTTGAATCCAATTTATTACAGATTAATTTTGTACATAAAATATGACAAAATATTACTTTAAGGTACTGGCTTCTGAGCACGAATATAGTGCGACATAAAATAGTAGAAATTAAATAAAAAGGCACTAATTAAATGTCCATACTAAATTGTTGCCATGTTTAAGCATTTTACATCAAAAATGTGAAAATTACATAGAAAGTGGCGCCTTCAATAATTTTCTACAATTTCTTGTCGGACTAAACGTTTGCGTAAAATATATAAGTACCTACCTACATCGACATCCCACAGTTAAAGTAAATTCCTCACCCCTTGTCGTCCCCTTAAGGCATAATTTCAGGGATAAAAACTATCCTATGTCCTTTCCCAGGACTGAACTATCTTCATGCCAAATGTTATCTAAATCGGTTTAGTAGTTTAAGCGTGAAGAGGTAACATAGAGTTACTCTTTCGCATTGACTCAAAGAACCCCATTAATCTTTTGAAAACTCCCGTGACACTCAATCATAAAAAAATATTTTAAAACGGGTAACTCACATATTAACTATTAAGTCGAATGGGTTGGGTCGGGCTTTGGCCCACAGTACACGGCGCGCCCTCGACCAGTGAAGGCGAGTCCTTGCCCCGTGAAGAAGATCCTCGGAAATTGGATGGAAACATGTCGAGCTATTCGATTTAATAATACGTGAGTGACCCGTTTTAAAATAATTTTAATAAACACTGTTTTCATTACAGAAACGAGCCAGTGAGCCTCAAGAGCCCCCCGACCCTGAAATAGAAGCAGGGGGTGAAGCGGGGGAAGATGAAGACGTGAGACGGGAGCGGCGTCGGGTCGCCGCCATCTTGCAAAACAAGGGCAAGGCTGCGCCTGCGCTGGTCGTGCATGTAAGAATCATCAATATTTTTACACACCTAATAGATACATTACATAAACGCAATATTTCACCGACAAAATCGCTATTTCCTTGTTTTCCATACATCGAAACGGCTTCTAACGTTACATGCTGACGTCACGATGTATTGCCATTTTGTTAGACGCGTTTCGTCAGTAAAGTGCGGGTGCCAGACTTTGACCATCATTTGAGACTTTTGTATTGCTTTAAGACTATGGGTCCCAATGGTCCCATACAGACATTTGATCCTCAAAACAAACCTGATCGACAAATATCATTCATAAAAAAATATCGAATACCCTGTTGTTACACCATTTCAAAGACTGACGAACATACCCACATTGTTCTGGTTATTGTTTAAAACACACAGGAGGAAAAAGTAAACTTCGTGTGCCGCTGTTATAGTTTTTGATGTTTAGTGACGTTATTTGTGTGTTTGTGTGTGTGTTATTTAAGTGTTTCAACCTCAAATAATCGTAATTATCTAACCTAACCTAACATAACATAACTATTTAAATCTAACCTACGAGTACCTACGGAAAAACATTTCGAGCACCGAAATCAAAATAGTTGTAAAACGAGATCTTTTTTTCCAGAATCTCCGCAAAGAGTTCAAAGTTCGCGGCACGGGCGAAGCGTCCTGCTGCGGCGCCAGCGACGTGCCGGCGCGCAAGGCCGGCGTGGCGCGCCTCAGCCTCGCTGTGGAGGGCGGGGAGGTGTTCGGTCTGCTGGGCCATAATGGCGCTGGGAAAACTACTACTATGAAGATTATCACCGCTGAGACGAGACCGACATGCGGCTCAGTAAGTGACAATTAGGCACATCACCTTTTCACAAAACAACATGATGAGTATGCTTGAGGAACATGAGGAGGAGGAGGAAGGAGAAACATGAGGAGGCTTTGGAACCTCCAATTCTAGTCCAGTCCCGATAAATTCGCCTGCATACAGGTCAATCCTCTCTGATCCTGATGACGATCCGCTCCAAAACATCTGCTGTTCAATTTTATATTCTCAATTAAAAACAAATCTCCTGGTCTGATTGCAGGTGATGCTGGGCGGCCAGAACGTCTGCGACAACGCAGCGTCAGCCTTCCAGGTGCTCGGCTACTGTCCACAGCATGACGCTCTGTGGAAGAACGTCACCATACGCGAGCATATCGAGTGTTACGCGGCCATTAGAGGTGTCAGCAAGTCTGACACGCCAAAGTAAGTATTCTTAAAGAATCCAGCGAACGCCGAACGTTCAGAAAACCTCTTTAGCAGTTTAAGTGATTTAGCCACTGCCACGAACGAAGTTCGTTTTATGTGTACATAAAGGCCTCGTTTAACCTCTCTTGTACTTGTAATCAACTTGTTGCAATCGAGAACGACTTTTTTGTTCTATACCTACGGCACAACCAAGGTTTGAATACACTATTTTTAGCACATTCGAAAGGTTAAGGCAAAGGGGTCGATTTTTCTCAATGTCAAGGTAATACCACAGAATAAGTAATAGTATTATCATACAGAACAGCCACGCACCGCCCCGCCCCGACTCGCATTACTGGCCGCGACATGAATCTGGCGGACTTCTGGCGTCCTCTCAGTAAAGCGACTTACCCACACATACACAATGACGCGTGTACAGACGTGCCGCGCACACATATAAACGCAAATGATTTTTTTTTAAGTGGATACACAGTTTGGTCGACACAGTGACCAGCGACTGATGATTTTTGATGTATGGCGTGTCCGCCCTGTGGTTATACGATACTTTAGATGCGCGTATGACGTTTGTTCGACTTTCATTTTGAAATACTGTGGTTTCATGAGTTTTTAACAATTTTCTTTTAGCTTTTGAGAACCGAGACATCATTTAATTCTAGTATATTAACTTAAAACACTTGCCACATCCATCGTAATCAATTCAAGACATTTTCTTCCAGGATAGTAGACGCATACCTGAACGGTCTGCAAATAATGGAACACGCAAACAAGAACGCGGAAGAATGCTCGGGCGGCACGCGGCGGAAGCTCTCGTTCGCGTTGGCTATGGTTGGGGGGCCGAGAGTGGTCCTGCTGGATGAACCTAGCACGGGCATGGACCCTAGGTCCAAGCGGTTCCTCTGGAACACCATCCTGGCCAGCTTCCAGGTGAGAAATCCAACAATAAGGTATTTAACTGAATGATAATTGGTCTTAAACTAGATGAGACCTAGAAGATCTCTTTAACCCTGCTAAAGCGTCCCTTTTATCTAGTAGTTTTAGTTTCAATGACATGAATTAGAAACAACATATTGTGCGCCAAACACTGGTTGATTGTAACGCACTTTATGTAACATTCGTTATTTGTATTTGAGTCGCTTAACTTCAAACTAGAGTAAATCCATCTGTCAGAGTATGCGATTTTGGTATTAAGAAAAGGTATATAAAGGGTAGATATGTGCTGAGAGGGTCGAATGGATTTACCGGAGTTTGAAGTTAAGCGACACATTTGTAATTGCTGTGTAAATTACGGTGATATTTTTATAAACACCGTACGCGTTTCATGGTCTACCGATCTGCGATCCGATCACACAAATAAGATGGAGTGCTAAAGCGAGACTGCCCTTGCGCGTTGGGTCTTGGAGACCTTGTGGCATAAACTTGACAATGTCATTAGCGCCAACAGGAGATTCCTGTGCTACCCCCTATAGTTCGTTAACTATGACCTGCGGGGGCCACCCGTTTCTAATCCTCTGTTTTTTTCACAGGGTAAAAAGGGTGCTATTCTCACGACACATTCCATGGAAGAGGCTGATGCTTTATGTTCTAGAGTCGGGATAATGGTTAAAGGTGGCCTTAGGTAAGATACACCTCATCTTGATTTATTCAAATAAACTCCTAGGCCCATGGGGTCCCAGCGCGCACAAGTTGTTTGCAGAAATCGCGAAGCGTCTGGTTGACGTAACTGGTGACCGAAGAGCTGGCGGCTTCCTCGAACAACATAATTATCAGCATTGCGATACAACGAGGAAATGCCGCCAGCATCCTTGGTACAATGCCTCAAGGGCCTATGTTAGATTTAAAAGCTAGTAGTTATTAATTTAGTTAGTATTTGTAATGTATGTAATTATGTAAATATACTTAAATGGTTTTTATTTCAATAAACTTGACCGATGTCTTGTACCTGATTTATTTTTTTAGGTGTATTGGTTCAACGCAACATCTGAAGAATTTGTATGGGGCTGGTTACACGTTAGAAATGAAGATTGGACAGCCTTATCAGAAATCGGTATTTATTCATAATTATGGCTACACGTCTTAAGCCCCCTCCTCACTCGTGCGCGAATCGCGGCGCGAAGCCGCGAACTCGAGTGTGGCATCGATATTCGTAGACAGTGAAATCGACTCCACACTCACGGTCGCGGCTTCGCCCGCGATTCACGCGCATAGTCTGGAGGGGGCTTTATAGCTTTAACCGACTACTGCACCGCACCAAGGTCGAGTGTGGTGCGGTAGTCTGTTACGGCTATTATTTGTGTTGTGAAGACTATCAAGACGTCTTCCCACAAACCTTTTGGAATTCAAACTCATAACATCAGATGCTGGCAATAGCTTAGAAAACCTAAGGCTACCAAACATCCCCAAAACTTTGAGGAACAGACTCAGGAGAAAAGTATAATAAATATAAATATATGCTAGCTCAAGTATAATCCGTGTTAATACGAACATTTTGTTCCAGGTGCTAGAGTCAGAGTCGTTGTCGCCTTCCCCGCTGAGGTCGACAGAGAATTCTCCGTCATTAGGAGAAGCCGATGAAGGTAATTAATCTTCAATCTATTTATCGTGAATCAGATATATTTGGCTATCCCTTTTGGTATCGCTGGTGCGACATGGTGGAGGCGGAACTGCGCGAACCTCGAGTCAACAATTGGGTACAGGACCGACAAAAATGGTGCTGTCTTGTGTCAGAGGCCACGTTTAATTTTGGGTCGCTGAGCCAACGGAGTAAGTAAATAAGTATGATATATTCATTTCACTTCATGTCATTTCATTTATTTCGTGTAAATTTACTTTTGGGCACCAAAGCGGGCCGTAGAATGACTGACTCGAGCTCTTAAGTTATTGTGAGCCAGTTTATACATATGATTCTATTAATATTATAAATTCCTGTGCCATAAATTTGTGTTTTGTGTTTTGTGCAATAAAGAGTTTATACATACATACATACATAAATATAAATTCTAAAATTGGCATGATGTTTGTTGAGTAACAAATCACGAAAATTATATAGGTGCACCGGATTATAGCGGATATAACCTGGCATTACTTAAACGATACTTTTTATGAAGGGGGTGAAATATTGGTTGAATGTTGAAAGTTAGTTCGGAGGGCGGGTTAGAGAGGGGAGGGGGGTAAGTATGAACGACTTGATGTAGTAATTAAATTATAATTTGGTGTATATGCAGGTAACTCGCGCACGGGGTCGATGTGCGTGGAGGGAGCGGAAGCGGAGGCGGAAGCGGAAACTGTGGACGTCAGCATACACACGCCATTGGTGGCTGGCACGCCAATGCGACACCAGACACACCAGAGGTAATGCGTCATATTATCGAGAAAGTCAGTAAAGTCAAATAGCGTCTTTGTGACGTTTTAAAGCAAAAATAGTAAAGTTTACTACTGTGTACGCATTATTTAGCGTATTGTGAATTTAGCTTATGTTATTCTTAGAATATATGTATGATCTAATTGAAAACAACTCGTTGGCGCAAAATACATTAATGATATCACACCCAGAGATGAAAACTTTGGAGCACGGTTACGCGTTCTATCGGGGTCGATTTACCAGACTACCCTTTCTATTCCATTTTACACTCCCTTATCCTTATTACACAACCCTAAGTATGAGTAAGGTTGACGAAATATAAAGTGGGCCGATCTCTCGAACAAGTTTGAACAAGATCGGCTCACTTTACATTTCGTCAACTTTAAAAATACGAGTCCTACGATTTGACAAGATCTTTTGTTTCTCAGGATGGAATCCTCAGGCGGCGTGAGCGCAGAAGCCTGCGTGTCTCTCGTGAACCAGCTGTTTCCCGCAGCAGTTTTGGAAGAAAACTTCGCGGACCGTCTCGTGTTCTCCGTACCTCAGTCTTCAGTCTCAAGCTTAGCTCGATGCTTCCAACAAATTGAAGAAGGTAAACCAAATAACCTTGTATTTTCAACTACGGATATGCACAATGGGAAAATTTGGTAATTCTGATTAGGTATTTACTTAATAGGGGGTAATACTGCAATGTTCTGCCGCCAGAGTACAGCACTAGCTCCTCTAGTAAACCATAGAGTAACTTATACATAGTGCGCCTTAAACTGTTTTTTGACAAGTTTTCACAGACAATAAAATATGACATTGATGCATCAAGGCGGTTTGTTAACAAGGGCCTACCGAGAAACGCGAAAATCGACATTTAGTTATCTGTCTCTTTATCGCTCGAATATGCAAGAGTGATAGAGAGGTTAGATAACGAAATTTCGATTTTCTTGTTTCGGGGTAGACCGGATTGTGACGGATAGTGGTAGTGGCACCTCCTACGCAGAGTTTCGCGTAATATTCCCTATAAAATGAATATTGGCGCCCAACGTGTAATTTCGTAAATTTAATAATGGCGCCCCAACGTGGGCCTTTCTTAACTAGTGTGTGAACTAACTTTAATGAATTACAGGTGAGCTCCGATTGCTCCTAACGCCCTCTCGCGTGATACGTTGCACATTCTCCTGCCTCCCAAAACCCGAAAATGTTTGGAGCTCGAGTGCAGTCCGTATTATATGTTTACACCACGTTGGGCGCCATTGTAGCCTTTTCAAAAATGTTACATGAATATGTAAAATCATTTTTTTGAATGGTAAATGTGTCTGATAATATTATACTAATCACGATTTATTTTTTCAGCGAAAGAAAAACTGAACATTATAGAATACAGCTTCAGTCAAACGACGCTCGAGCAGGTGTTCCTCAAGTTCGCGCAGTCGGAGAGCCACGACCGAGACTCAGACCAAAAGGCAGATTAGGGCTAGAAGTTATTCCGAAACGCCGCTGGCAACACTGAGATTCAGACCAAAAGGCGGATTAGGGCTAGTTATGCAGCTGGCAACACTGACACAAAGTCTCCTTAAGGTCAGCTTATAGGTTTTGCAACCAGGCAACATACTTATTTTTAATGCGTAGATAAACAAGTAAAGTTTATCGGTCATTCGATGAATGAAATACGATTTTAAAACTTTTGTTGCCTGGCAAGACCATAGAGGGAATGTGCTTGTTTTACGAGTGTATCAAATACGCACGTTTAAACTTCAATCCGTTAATCTTGTGCCGAGATTTTCTTTTTTCATCAATAGTTTTAGGGCACCAGCGACAACACACATTGAATGAAAATTTTAATATAATCATTTAAAGGATTTCCCTCTCAGTAAAAAAGTCCTGGTTATATCATACAATAGGGGAAACTATACAAGGAGGTTAAATAATTATTATAGTAGGAATCCCAGTGATCCCGTTATTTTATTTAGATCCTGTAATGAAAACCTTAGACCAATACGAGTTCTTATAGTCTGGCCAAATTACTTTCACTGAACAAGCGCTAAGTAAAAAAAAATAGGCGTGAACGCCTCTTTTTTTAAATAATTTTAAACATTTTTAAAGCATGTTTCAACATGCTGCGCATATTTTTTTTATATTTGCTACCTTTTGGAAATGGTCCAAACTTTGAATTGAATACAATTTGTTTATTCTAAATTAGTGTTGCCAGTTGTTTAAATCGGTTGGTGTTAAAATATGGATAAAATATTAGTCTAAGAGCGATGGTGAGCGATGTTAAAGCTTTATTTTATTTGTAAGCTGTTTGTGGCTGACTATCCTTAAGGAAATCGTAATATTTATGTGATATTATCCGTGAAAGTATTCGTAAGGTTCGTTTAGAAGTTTTTAGTCGTTTTTTTTTATAAATCTTCGTAATAGGTGACACAAATGACAGTTTAGTTTACGCTTTAAAAGTAGAAATAAGTCAAGTCCAAGTATTTGAGCTTTTGGAGGACTGTATTAAAAAAATGCGTCAGATATTTTTTTATGTTATTCTTTTTGTGTTTTTTTAGGCTTTTTGTAAGTGTTTCCATTTGATGAGAGAATATTGTATCTAGTCGTGTTAGTAATATCTAGGTCGAAGTGACTTGTGATTTTTATAATTTAATACTTTGAGTAGCCAGTTTTATACATAACAAAGTAGACTTATTGCATTATGTGTGTTTTATGTGACTTTTAGAAAAGTTATTACCAATTTAAATGTTATAGATAATCTGCTTTCTAATAAGGAGTAATAGGTACATAATATACCTATCGAAACTCCTTTTTTTCTAAGCCTCGTACTTACAATATATAGACTAGATAATACTAAGTCACATACAACAGATATAGTGTAGTTTATGTAAATACGTATAAAAATATATCACCAGTACATACGGTCTAATAGTGCCTATGACCAGTTTCGTCAGTCCCAAACATATACAGGGTGTAACAAAAATAATGGTCATCCGATTAGGGCATAATCGGTATATATAGTGTCCAGATAAGGCAAAAAAAAATTTTTGCCGCGAAAATATGTTCTTTTATCTATGGGGCAAGTCGTCCAATAGCCGACTTGGACACAATGGCAAACCGTTTTTCGCGTGAAATAAATTTTCTTCTACTTTTTCATAATCAAAACATGATGAACATGATTATGCCCTTAAACTAATCACCATTATTTTAGTTATACTTAACCTGTATTTAAACTTGTTGTTTGTATATTTTGGCGCTAAATTTATATGTAGTTGAAATAAATGTTCACCAGTACATATAATTATGTTTAATTTATGTGATGTTTGCTAGTCAGGAATTTTGTATATAGCTGATGTACATAATTCCGATAAGTCTCTGGGAATATATAGTTTTTACAAGTTCGGGTATTTCGGATATTACTTACAAATACAACATTTTTATTTTTCAGAAATAAAAAAAAAACACTTACCTAACCATTAATTTGGCATGCTGCGATTAGGTAGATTAACTTGTAAAAAACTATGTGTTTCTTTTGAGACTAATTTCTTTCTCAAATTTGTGTTAACACAGATATCATGTATGTTGAAATTGTCGTATAACTAATCCATAGATACGTTAATACATAAAACTATTCCAAGGATATAAAGGAATGACTGGGATGTAAATTAGGCATGGGATATATATTATATACAGTGTGTTTTTTAACCCTTAGATCTTTATTTTGTCCTATACATACTTATATATACATATATGACACGCTGAGTAACTTTTATTATGGAAATAACTCAAAAATCGCGAAAACATAATTGACTGTTTCATAGATTTTGGCTAATCAGAAATCGATGTTTTTTATGGGAGGCAAATTTATATTTAATATTTTTCGCGATTTCGAAGTTGGTCCCATAGTAAAGTTTCTAAGAATCATCTATATACCTACTCAATAGCTAGAGTCAGACTAAACTAGCTCAGCATGTGCATAACAACAAGTTGTGTTGTGGTAAAGTCATCGCTAATGTCCAATTAGGTACTATGTTTTTTTAAACAATCATGGCCTGGATGCGAGTCCTCTAAGTCACAAATTACTATGAAAACATGAAGTTTTTAATGACACTTCCTCACATTGTTCTTATTAAGTTGGTGCAAAGTTATCTTAGACTGACTCTACGCAAAAAGTCAAGGGTTAAAAAAAACTCAGTAAGAATCGGACACCAAAACACCTACAAGTGCTTTTAGCGAGGGAATCCTTGCTAGCGTATTTTTTTTTCACTAACCTAGCTGCGCTTAATGTTGCCATAGTCGAAAATAATTCGCCTCAGATTCGGCGCCAATAATGGGAAATGTAATGATGTGTGATACTTTGATATTAAAACACTGAATCAGATAGTTTTAAGTTATTATTTGAGCGTTTGTTGTGAAAACATTCGCACACATTTTTTAGAATTGGCAGTAGATTTAATTGGTTTGGTTTGCTCTGTACTGACGGAACGTATCGCAGCAACCATATCGACAAAATTGTATGCCTTTTGAATTTTGCTATGATATGCTATCTAAAATCTGTCAAGACTTTTCCGTCAGTAGAAAAAAGAGCGGCAAAAAATGTAGGCGCGAAGGGTAATCGTCCCATAGAGAATTTGAATATAGCGCCTTTTGCTACTGACTTGTTTGACCGGCTATACCTATTTTAAGCCCGCTTTCTTGGAATGTTGAATTGAAACGAAGTAAACAATGTTTACGTTTGATTTACTATTTGGTAGCAGCCTTAACGATAACGTTATTATCTTATCTATGTACACATCTTGACTTTCGCAGAAATAATTTATGACTATTAGCTAGAACATGTGAATAATATTAACACAATATATGGTGCTTCTGTCTAAACTACATTTTCAGACAAAAAAAATTGCTACAATGAAGATAATTACTCTAACTTAACGCAGATGGCGCTGAAATCGTTTGATAAAACATGCCATTAGTTATTCCGCATCGAAGAAACATTTATAAACCATAGACTACAAATTTTATTGGGATACTTATAGTTTGGGAAGTCATTTCCGTCAGTGAAAAATGGCGGCAAATTAAAAAAATGTAGACGCGAAGGGTTGTCCGCTCCCATAGAAAATTTCAATTTTTTTCTACTGACAAAGTAGGTTTGCCAGAGTATATAATCTCTGTGTTTTAACCTCTCACACATCGTCACATTTTCCCATATTTATCACTCTAAATAAAGAAACATCGGCGGTAATTTCTATATTTATATTATAGAAAAATCAACTGTTTCAGGAGTGGTAAGGCTAGAAAATAAAGATATAATAAGCTCCAGATATACACAGCAAATGGGCATTTAGATCGGCCAGTATGGGAAAATCTGAAACTATAAGACATACGACGATCTTTCTTAGGAACCATGTCTTCGATTTTAGTAACAAGAAAAACTGCATTCATACATTTAAAAAAAATGTGTACTCAGCTCGGGAATCGAACTTAGGTCTTCAATGGTATCGTAGCTTGTTTTGTACACTTCATCCTTAACGTAACCCCACAAGAAATAGTCAAGTGGTGTTAAATTTAAATTTAAAACAAAAAACAGAGTTTATTTTTATTAATGTATGAATGCAATTAATTTTTTTTGTTACTAAAATCGATGACATGGTTCCTAAGAAGAGACCGTCATATGTCTTATAGTTTCAGATTTTCCCATACTGACCGATCTAAATGGGCCACCCTGTATATAATTATATTTATTATGTACGTGATAGGGGCTCCAGTAGATAAGAGTTTAAAGAACAAATTGTTTCATAATATACTGAAATTTTATGAAATTATTAGTAATTTCTGAAGAAATGAAACAACCAAATAACTGACTTCATGTTAGTTAAGACGTTATTAACAATAATAACACTTCGCGAATGTATTTTTGAAGAACAATAAGTATGAATGAATAATTAATTTCAATTTTTTTTAAATAATTTAGACAAATAACTTAGCAAAATATGTCTGAGTTTAAAAAAAACTTTATTTATGTAATTTAGTCTAATGTACCTAAACTAAACAAAACCATACAACTTTGGTCTCCGAGAATTGTATCCAAGAATCCTTAATGTAAACTCTACAGAAAAGCCAATTAAGATGATTTATACAGAAGTGAGGAGTATGAAGAGGAACTCGAAAATCAAAAGCTATAACTTTTTTCAAGTTAAATATATACTCTAGCAAACCTACTTTGTCAGTACAAAAAGGTTGTCCTCCCACAGAGAATTCGAATTTCGTGCTTTTTCTACTGACAATTAAAGTTGCCAGAGTAGATGTATGTTTGTATAAATATAAGCGAAACGCAATCTCCAAAATAAAATATTTTTACTCGACCTCAACACCGTTGTAATTATCTGAAATGGCTTCTGTTGATTTACTTCCTGAAACGTGGAAAAGGAAATGTAAGACCGTTAATAGTTGATAAGTATATAAAGTGCTTGACAAGTTAGCTAAGGTTTTTATGCTTGTTTCACTCAGTTGATAATTTTGAACCGACGATCTAGTTCTAAAATCAAAATACTGATACAGGTGCGTTCGGGTAAGATTGAAAGGGGGTTTCATGTTACCTCTCATGAATAACCCTTTTTATCTTATCCCAACGCACCTACCTTTTTTTTTGTAAAATAAGGAGACACATAAGGGATTTAAAGTGAGAAGGTAATATTTAACTGTATTACTTTTTTAGTCTAACCTCCTGACACCCAGAAGCAGTTGATTTTAAATTAGAACTCATGTTTTAACCTAAAAAGTTCAGAATAGACTGGAATATGTACAAAAAGTACTCGGGGTCTTAGGAGGCTAAGATAGATTTTCAGTGCTCTTGCAGAACTACAAAAAAGACCGCGAGTACATACTCGCGGTTTTTTTTACCTCAATACTGTATTTTATACCTAGGTAGATACATATCTACCTAGGTATAAAAGACAGTATTGAGGTAATTCGCGTCGAAATCTGATAAATTCATAATTAAAATGAAGAAGTGCGCAATGTGATTTTTGGGGTAAAATCTAGATCGTCTTTAAGTGGAATTAGGCTTTGCATTCGACATGGTCGCAACGTGTACGGGGGCAGTTTTTAAAGACAATTGGGATGTGTTATGGGATTAATGAGTAACATTTTAAATAAAAATGTAGAAGTCAGTTGACCAAACCACAGAATAAATAATAGTACTAGGTGCAGAAGACTCACTCTCTAACAAAACGCGTCTGTTACGATCCCGACAGATATGGCCGCTAGGTGGCGACAGCGCCACGCGCGGCTTATGGCTAGCCACTAAAATTGGTGTGGAACGGATGTATTTTTAGCTACCTGTAGCAAAGCGACGAAATCGCGGAGTGAGCCACGCCTGACCAAACTAAGTATTTATATTATGCAACATAGTGGCACTCGACACCCAACTTCACTCCTTAATTTTAGAGATTATAAATTTCACTTTAAAATTAGTACTTTTTAAAGTCATTTTTTTATACGAACCGTTACTCAGCACTTTTAGTGTTTGAGAATGGAGACCTATAGGCTCTCTAAAACATGTCGCGCGAATGACTAAAAAATAGTTAAACACATTTTTTACTTATGACAAGGGGATTTACTTTTATTAACCTACAAATTCCAATTGTCTTTAATATTGATTTGTTATCACTTTTTACTATTTACAGAATGTCAATGATGCGTTTAAATTTGTAGCTGGACGTAAATTTTCGCTAAAATGTTAAACAAAAATGTTACAAATTTGTTACTGTGTTAAATAGAATGAGAAAATCACTCGGTCCAGATATAAATTAATTTCACATTTCTTACTTCATAATACGGTACAGGACATTGACAGCAATTTTATATTAACAAATAAAGTTTTTGTAACGATCACTGTCTAGCTGGTACTAGACTCTAGCACACTACTTAAAATTATAAGGAGGCTAACGCAAAAATTTTAAACTGCAGTATATTTTCAGAGTAATTGAGATAGGTAAAAATCCGCGCGAAGGACATATCTTCCGTCGCCTGTTTCCCGCAGCGCCCCGTATCTTTTGATTCCTTCTAAATTCCTGCCTGTTCTTAAGGAAGGACATAAAAATACTAGGTATTTATTTACCACCTATTATAGAGGGAGCCTATAATCTTGAAGTGTCTTTTAATAGAAAAACACGTTTTAAAAATAAGTCACGGCAAATATGTAACAATTATTAATCCAATACGATCATTTATACTCTTCTGCTTTCATAAGTTATAGTTAATGATTTTTAAAAAGCGTTTATCAATTAAAAGACATGTCATGATCGCTTACCTTCTTTCTAATGCTAAAAAAAACGAACTATATAATTATTTAGTTTGAGTAGGTATTACTTTTGTAATTGTTGTAGGTAAATAATATCGTTATATTTTTCTACTTAGTTCATTATGTCAGTTTAAAGTATCTTAGTTACAGTATATTCGAGAAAGATATTTTAATAAAAATGCTGTTAATGTCCCATCGTATGTATGAAAGCAAAACGCTGTTTGTACAAATGCGCTTGGTTAAGTTTGGTTTGTGAATTTTAGTCAATTAATTTAGTACAGAATAAAACAACCGACACGTATATCTGGTTTTATTTAAACACCTGCGGGCGCAGCACGGTTCCATTTTTGTCGTCTATCACTATGCGCGTCCCTTTCGCACTTACATACTTGTTAGAACGTGACAGGCATGGTGACAAGGGATAAAAACGCGACCGTGCTACGCCGCCTGAACAATGCCTTTAGTTAATACAGGAAAATAAAAGCAACAAGGCAAACTAGCAGCTACAATGATACTTTACTAATATAAAAAAACCGGGCAAGTGCGAGTCGGACTCGCGCACGAAAGGTTCCGTACCATAATGCAAAAAACGGCAAATAAAAACGGTCACCCATCCAAGTAGGTACTGACCCCGCCCGACGTTGCTTAACTTCGGTCAAAATCACGTTTGTTGTATGGGAGCCCCACTTAAATCTTTATTTTATTCTGTTTTTAGTATTTGTTCTTATAGCGGCAACAGAAATACATCATCTGTGAAAATTTCAACGGTCTAGCTATCACGGTTCGTGAGATACAGCCTGGTGACAGACGGACGGACGGACAGCGGAGTCTTAGTAATAGGGTCCCGTTTTACCCTTTGGGTACGGAACCCTAAAAACAAGGCTTAGGCAAGGCATAGAAGCAAAAAATCTATACATCTTATAAAACAAAGTCCCCCGCAGCGTCTGTCTGTTTGTATGTTCGCGATAAACTCAAAAACTGCTGAACAGATTTTCATGCGGTTTTCGCCTATCAATACAGAGATTCTTAAGGAAGGTTTAAGTGTATAATTTGTCAACGTTTACCCGTGCAAAGCCGGGGCGGGTCGCTAGTGTATTACAAGCAAGAAACACATTCACAAACAATTCAGAGTACCTAATTTGGGTTTATTGGGATAACTGAAAATGGCAAATATCTACTACTCGTATTGTACGAGTAGCAACAATAAGGAACTCACCTTGGTAAGCGTGGCAGTAGCGTAAGCATTGCTGAAATATAAAGTGGTGTATAATATTAGGTCAACTACTTAAGTATACCTACTATGTTTGTAATTAATCAACTGCACGCAAGTATTATTTGGAACCGTGAGAAAAAAAAACATAATTATATTGATTAGGTCTAGAACAATACATTCATGAAACGTTTGTACTTATTTCAAGCGTCGTTTGTGTTGCTTACAAAATGATGGTGGGGAACAAGCATACAGTCCACCTGATGACAGACATAATTGTGACTATACTCTGTATCTTTAGGTACTTAAATAAAAGTAAACAAATAATTTGTACATTTTCGGGTAGTTATAATTATAACATTTATTGATTAACCAACCAAATACAAAACCACCTGGATCTGTCACTGAACGACCCGACTTTAACCTACACTATTTGATCGTGTAATGTTTCCATCTACCCTCAACGGGCTTAAGGCATTTGAGGGTAGATTTTGTTTACTCTTTTTTAAATACCTAAAGATACAGACTATAGCTGTTGCCCACGACTTGGTTCGCGTGGATTTATTTCCCGTTACCTACATGACGTTTTAAGGATGACTCACGCTAGACCGGCCGTGCCCGGGCCGAGGCGTCCGACATGTCATTGCCGATCGGTGATCACGTGGTGCTTTCCATAGAAAACGAAGCGCCGGAAGCTCCGGCCTGGCCCCGGCCCGGTCTAGCGTGAGTCATCCTTTATTTGACGACCGGTCTGGCCTTGTGGGTAGGTATAGATATTGATGGGACCCTACTGCCTATGCCTGCCCAGTTAAGTACCCATAGTACAAGTTTTGTTTAGTTTGGGCCTAGGTCGATGTAAAGATTGTGTCCAAATATTTTCAATTTTTTTACTTATTTATTTATGACGTACGCACATTATTAAATTTATTGTCATTTAAGGTGCTTGTAGCGTCACTATAATACATATAATAAATTCTTGTCATGCATTGATATTGGTTATTGAACCTTTGAGTTCGCAGCCGGTTTTCTTACATCGATCGCAGTTAGTAGCCGTAGCCGTAGACAGAACTAAAAACGTTTCACTTGAATATTTATATGTAGAGTCATTGAGCAGCACCAAATAGTAATAAAATAAATATAAATCACGCCGTTACGTCGTGTTTTGTGCTAAAAACGTTTATTTTGTTGTCGATTTTTTGGAATTTGAAGATCGGAGATAGATAGGTAGATTAGGTACTCTTTATTGGCACATTTCAGTAAAAGATACAGCTTAAAGAAAAAAAACAGAATTTTAGTGTCCTTTTTAGGGTTTCGATAGTCACCTAGAAACCCTTATAGTTTCGCCATGTCTGTCTGTCTGTCCGAGGCTTTGCTCCGTGATCGTTAGTGCTAGAAAGCTGCAATTTGGCATGGGTACATAAATCATGCATTGCGACAGAACAGTAAAATAAAAAGAAAAAAAAAAATTTAGGGTACCTCCCATACAAAAAGTTTCATTTTTATTTGTTTTTCTGCTTTGTCCCAATAGTGTGGGGTATAGGTCTTTCAAAACGAATATAAAACCATTTTTTGATATAGTTGATATTTTCGGAAATATGCGCTCCGAAAGAAAAAAAATGTGTCCCCCCCATCTAACTTTTGAACCACGGGTCCAAAATATATGAAATAAATCGTGAAACAAGAGCTTAATAATTACTTTCAATGAAAACTATAGCAAACATGATCGGTCTAGTCGTTTATGAGTTATTATTGCAAAAAATATTCTTTTCTTAGTAAAAAGACGTAATGTACAAAGCCCTGCAAAGGTATACTCCCTTATGATACTTACTATTCTTACTAATAGCCCCCGTTTGGCCTATTTTGACAGAATGGTAACTACGAAACCCTACACTGAGCATGGCCCGCCCGACATGCTCTTGGCCGATTATTTTTACTCAAATTGAAATTTCATATTTATTCTGCTCAATGAAGAGCTCTTCAAACTTTGAAAGATCATTCGCCCTTTTCTTGAAGGTTTAAGCACGCGTACTCCGCGATTTCGTCGCTTTGCTAAAAGTACATCCGTTCCACACCAATTTTGGTGGCTATAAGCCGCACGTGGCGCTGTCGCCTCCTAGCGGACATAGGTATCTGTCCTGATCGTAACAGACGCGCTTTGTTAGAGAGTGAGTCTTCTATACCTAGTAGGTACTATTATTTATTCTGTGGTTTAAGGATGATTCACGCTAGAACGGGCCGGGCCCGGGCCGAGGCGACCGACATGTTATTTTCTATGACGACAATCGGCGATCACGTGGTGCTTTCCATAGACAACGAGGCGCCGGAAACGCCGGCCCGGCCCCGACCCGGTCTAGCGTGAGTCATCCTTGAAAGGTCATATCGGCCCGGAAATACCGCGGGTGACATTTTATTCCACAGTTTAGTTGTGCAAAGCAAGAAGTTTCTAGAAAAACACAGACGGAGATAGTTTAAGATTAAAATATCGCTGTAAAAAACCGCACATTCTTGTAAAAATTATACAAACGAATGAGTAGGTACTCAATGTTTTCACACAATAGAGTTATGATATGAATTCCTTAACAAATGTGCTATGAAGTAATTCATAGTTTTTACATGAACTCGAAATTTCATGGGAGGAAGTTCTGAATTTACCGGATTTTTTTTATTTTTTTTATTTTGGTACCTTGGTCATGCGCAGCCAACCTGCCAATCGTTTACGAAACTGTCACTGTCGGACTATTATGGAAGAGTGATAGAGAGACACAAAAAGTTTTGTTATCGTAACTCTAGCGATTGTCACCTTGGCTAGACATCCTGTATTCCTAGATTTTTCGAGATGGCTTCACCAGTGAAGCCATTCACCAATTTGGTTTATAAAAATATTTCAATATAAATATTTTGAAAGCGTATATTTTACAGTTGCTCTCATTTTCATCATAAAATATCTTTTTAAACTGTTTATTTTCGACACTCTCAAGGGAATCAATATGTAATTTGGCAAGTAATAAGTCCTACACTACAAATACAGGGAAAAATCTAAAAACTGTAACTAAATTTGTAAAAAAAGATAGTTAAATTTTTACGGAACCCTCGGTAGACGAGTCCGACTCGCACTTGGTCGGTTTTTTACTACTTAATTACGCGGACTTCCATAATGGGAGTTGACGGCAAATATACGTAATATTTTAACGACAGTTTGCAGAGTTAATTGCTTGATAATTTTATCAGATAAGAGGTATAGTTACATTTTATAATTATCACGGACGTCATAAATAATGATGCATTTCTATATGACGTTAGGAACTAAGTTTTCCAATGTATTTTTTTTCTTGAAAACTACACGGCACCTATTTCACTACGGTGACAGGTGCGACAATAGGGTATTTTCCAACTAGTCAAATCAGTTACTTTTTTAGAACTGGCAAAACGATTTGCTAATATGAAATTCATATGAAACTTTACATCGTGACGTCACGGTCAACTCGCCTACTTTTTATATTTCCATCCGATTTATTAAATAGAAATTGTGTTTAAAAATAACTCCTATCTGTGTTTTTCTAATAATTATCAGGTGCGTTATTTCATGCATGGTGTAAAATAATTTATTTTAAATACAGTATAATACCCTATTGTCGACATTAATGTTACTGACGTCACAGGCCTCCATAGGCTACGCGGTAACCGCTTCCCATCGGACGGGCGGTTTTCCACCGACATTTTAATTAAGAAAAAACTCTATTAAGTATATCGCCAATCAATAAGTACTTATCTTGCGAAGCTAATGACAATTACAGCAAGCACACCGCCCGTCAGATGGGAAGCGGTTACCGTAGCCTATGGAGACCTGTGACGTCAGTAACAGTGATATCGACAATTGTCGCACCTGTCACCGTTGAAACCATGTTCAGACAAAATGTCATGTAATGACGACGAGAATTTGAAATAAATACGTGTGTTTTTTTCCGTGCCAATGGCAAGTTCAACAACCAAGTGCACCATGAAACTGCCAATAACATTATTCAAGGTGAACTTAAATAATCACATTATTTAACTATCGTTTTTGCAATTTGTAGATACCTACTTTGTATGTAGCTGTGGTACCTAATCATTCACCCCAACTGTCTTAAGCCCCCCATTCACACTCCTACCTTGTAGTCCGCCTCGTAGTCCGCCTCGTTGGGTAGGATTGTGTATGGGGGTTGCGGACTACGAGCCGTCCTACAAACGGCTAAACGGTAGGACGGCTTGTAGTCCTACCCAACGAGGCGGACTACGAGGCGGACTACAAGGTAGGAGTGTGAATGGGAGCCTTAAGGCGTATCAAGATTAGTCAATTTTTCACCAATCTGATTAAATTGCCCGATCGAATCAGGACGTGCGGACGCAAACGCCAATTTGGCTCGCCGAATTCAACCGCCGATAATGACCGATATTACCTATAAAATGAGACGCAAGAATACCAATTTGTGAGGTCAGTATTTTTTCTAGGGCATTTTTTCAATGTAGAGGGCTCTAATATCATCATAAATCTAAAATTGGAGATTGACGCCAATCTCATTTCTGATCAACTCGACCGATTTGATCAGTCCCGTCTGGATACCGCTTTAAAAACTCATTCTCTCAACATGACGTTAAACATGTTTTATTTCAAAGAAAAATAAACAACATAAGGTTCTAGACAGTTCTTTTCAGAGTTAGTCTTAAGTCTGCAACGATTTTGATAGCACACGCAGTGCAAGTGTTATTTTAAACGACAAACTTCCACGAAATTATGACGTATAAATAACACAACTTGCACTGCGTAGGTACCTATGGCATACGCATACCTACGTCGTATACTATCGAAATCGTTGCAGACGTTTCGAGATCTAACATGTTTCTAGCAGTTTATGTAAATTTTTAATTTCAGTTTCGAAAACGCAAAACCAACACAATGTTTCTCCAAGTTAAATATTAATATTATCAGTGCTTCTGCACCACGCTTCACCGTGAAACCGTTATCTATATTAATGGTATTATGTGTACAGTCGGCAGCAGAAGTTGCTAAGCGGGCGAGGTGTTCAAAATGAGCTTGACGCGACTTTACTGTTAAGAGAATAAGAGCGTGTCAATGTCATTTTAAACACCTCGCCCGCTTAGCAACTTCTGCTGCTGACTGGACACACAACAAACACCGGCAGCCGTTTACAATGTGATGATGAAATGGAAAATACATTTTAATTAATGATAAGATTCTATTACCTTCAGGGATATGAGAGAAATATTATGGGCAGTAAACTCGGCTCTCGGTATAATAAAGTGTCATTCTATGGAACTTGCTAACTATTTATGTAAACAAAAGTCACTAGTAAAGTCATCATTCAGAGACAATTTCAATATGGCAGTTTGTTTACATAGTTAGCAAGTTCCATAGAATGACACTCTAGGTACAACGAAATTAAGAACGGCCCATCTCGGCATGAAAATTAACCACTTATAAGATAGATTGGGTAGTGTCCTGGTTATTGAATAGTACATTACGAATTACGATACACGTTCGAAAAGTTGGAAATCCGCAACGAGTAGCGATAAATTGAAACACGACCGACACGACGAGGGAGTGTTTTAAATCGACACGAGTTGCAAATTACCTTTTCGCACGTGTATTGTAAAACGTTTGACAGTACATATGGCCCTTTAAATTTTTGAGATATACTCGCTATATCCTTAATCCCGCCCTAGGGTGGTAAAGTAACACCATATGTAGGTACTGTAAATAAATATGGCACGTATTTAACCGGTCAACTAATCAATCGAATTTGGGTAGTTTAAAATAATAGTAATGGGTACTAAAATTAATAGTTTGGCAACTAAACCGGAGCCTTAAAATATATCAATATGAGTTGTATTTTAATGCCGTTACAGCTTTTGTTTATTTTTAGGCAGGTACCTAATATTTATTTGGCAACTGAATTATTATATTGGAGACTGTTTATGAAGCACATTTTAAAAAGAAAACGGCTATCTATTAATTGAAAAATGAAGTTCTTTTAAAATATTTTGTTTGGTCACTACACGGTCAACCTAACACGCTCCTCCTCGCTTCGCTCGTCGTCGCACCTATCTTTTGACTCTGGCAGAACACAGTGGTAACTATTGAAATTAGTAATTAAAATTTTAAAGACCTAATGGTATAATGACCATTAGGTGTTTCATGATTAGGAATTTCGACTATAAGTATAGTAAGTATAGTAAGATCATGCTAACATATAGGGTATTACATAAATAAATTTGTGGTGCTTTGTGGATTAGGAAATTTGTCAATTTAAAGTACTAGGTATGCATATGTTTAAATTTAAATTATTTAAAAATGGAGTATTTAAAGCTTATGTATATAGGTATCTTAGGTATTCTGTTTATACAGCTTAAAGAAAAAAAACAGAATTTTAGTGTCCTTTTTAGGGTTTCGATAGTCACCTAGAAACCCTTATAGTTTCGCCATGTCTGTCTGTCTGTCCGAGGCTTTGCTCCGTGATCGTTAGTGCTAGAAAGCTGCAATTTGGCATGGGTACATAAATCATGCATTGCGACAGAACAGTAAAATAAAAAGAAAAAATAAAAATAAAATTTTAGGGTAACTCCCATACAAAAAGTTTTATTTTTATTTGTTTTTCTGCTTTGTCCCAATAGTGTGGGGTATAGGTCTTTCAAAACGAATATAAAACCATTTTTTGATATAGTTGATATTTTCGGAAATATGCGCTCCGAAAGAAAAAAAATGTGTCCCCCCCATCTAACTTTTGAACCACGGGTCCAAAATATATGAAATAAATCGTGAAACAAGAGCTTAATAATTACTTTCAATGAAAACTATAGCAAACATGATCGGTCTAGTCGTTTATGAGTTATTGCAAAAAATATTCTTTTCTTAGTAAAAAGACGTAATGTACAAAGCCCTGCAAAGGTATACTCCCTTATGATACTTACTATTCTTACTAATAGCCCCCGTTTGGCCTATTTTGACAGAATGGTAACTACGAAACCCTACACTGAGCATGGCCCGCCCGACATGCTCTTGGCCGATTATTTTTACTCAAATTGAAATTTCATATTTATTCTGCTCAATGAAGAGCTCTTCAAACTTTGAAAGATCATTCGCCCTTTTCTTGAAGGTTTAAGCACGCGTACTCCGCGATTTCGTCGCTTTGCTAAAAGTACATCCGTTCCACACCAATTTTGGTGGCTATAAGCCGCACGTGGCGCTGTCGCCTCCTAGCGGACATAGGTATCTGTCCTGATCGTAACAGACGCGCTTTGTTAGAGAGTGAGTCTTCTATACCTAGTAGGTACTATTATTTATTCTGTGGTTTAAGGATGATTCACGCTAGAACGGGCCGGGCCCGGGCCGAGGCGACCGACATGTTATTTTCTATGACGACGATCGGCGATCACGTGGTGCTTTCCATAGACAACGAGGCGCCGGAAACGCCGGCCCGGCCCCGACCCGGTCTAGCGTGAGTCATCCTTGAAAGGTTATATCGGCCCGGAAATACCGCGGGTGACATTTTATTCCACAGTTTAGTTGTGCAAAGCAAGAAGTTTCTAGAAAAACACAGACGGAGATAGTTTAAGATTAAAATATCGCTGTAAAAAACCGCACATTCTTGTAAAAATTATACAAACGAATGAGTAGGTACTCAATGTTTTCACACAATAGAGTTATGATATGAATTCCTTAACAAATGTGCTATGAAGTAATTCATAGTTTTTACATGAACTCGAAATTTCATGGGAGGAAGTTCTGAATTTACCGGATTTTTTTTATTTTTTTTATTTTGGTACCTTGGTCATGCGCAGCCAACCTGCCAATCGTTTACGAAACTGTCACTGTCGGACTATTATGGAAGAGTGATAGAGAGACACAAAAAGTTTTGTTATCGTAACTCTAGCGATTGTCACCTTGGCTAGACATCCTGTATTCCTAGATTTTTCGAGATGGCTTCACCAGTGAAGCCATTCACCAATTTGGTTTATAAAAATATTTCAATATAAATATTTTGAAAGCGTATATTTTACAGTTGCTCTCATTTTCATCATAAAATATCTTTTTAAACTGTTTATTTTCGACACTCTCAAGGGAATCAATATGTAATTTGGCAAGTAATAAGTCCTACACTACAAATACAGGGAAAAATCTAAAAACTGTAACTAAATTTGTAAAAAAAGATAGTTAAATTTTTACGGAACCCTCGGTAGACGAGTCCGACTCGCACTTGGTCGGTTTTTTACTACTTAATTACGCGGACTTCCATAATGGGAGTTGACGGCAAATATACGTAATATTTTAACGACAGTTTGCAGAGTTAATTGCTTGATAATTTTATCAGATAAGAGGTATAGTTACATTTTATAATTATCACGGACGTCATAAATAATGATGCATTTCTATATGACGTTAGGAACTAAGTTTTCCAATGTATTTTTTTTCTTGAAAACTACACGGCACCTATTTCACTACGGTGACAGGTGCGACAATAGGGTATTTTCCAACTAGTCAAATCAGTTACTTTTTTAGAACTGGCAAAACGATTTGCTAATATGAAATTTATATGAAACTTTACATCGTGACGTCACGGTCAACTCGCCTACTTTTTATATTTCCATCCGATTTATTAAATAGAAATTGTGTTTAAAAATAACTCCTATCTGTGTTTTTCTAATAATTATCAGGTGCGTTATTTCATGCATGGTGTAAAATAATTTATTTTAAATACAGTATAATACCCTATTGTCGACATTAATGTTACTGACGTCACAGGCCTCCATAGGCTACGCGGTAACCGCTTCCCATCGGACGGGCGGTTTTCCACCGACATTTTAATTAAGAAAAAACTCTATTAAGTATATCGCCAATCAATAAGTACTTATCTTGCGAAGCTAATGACAATTACAGCAAGCACACCGCCCGTCAGATGGGAAGCGGTTACCGTAGCCTATGGAGACCTGTGACGTCAGTAACAGTGATATCGACAATTGTCGCACCTGTCACCGTTGAAACCATGTTCAGACAAAATGTCATGTAATGACGACGAGAATTTGAAATAAATACGTGTGTTTTTTTCCGTGCCAATGGCAAGTTCAACAACCAAGTGCACCATGAAACTGCCAATAACATTATTCAAGGTGAACTTAAATAATCACATTATTTAACTATCGTTTTTGCAATTTGTAGATACCTACTTTGTATGTAGCTGTGGTACCTAATCATTCACCCCAACTGTCTTAAGCCCCCCATTCACACTCCTACCTTGTAGTCCGCCTCGTAGTCCGCCTCGTTGGGTAGGATTCTGTATGGGGGTTGCGGACTACGAGCCGTCCTACAAACGGCTAAACGGTAGGACGGCTTGTAGTCCTACCCAACGAGGCGGACTACGAGGCGGACTACAAGGTAGGAGTGTGAATGGGGGCCTTAAGGCGTATCAAGAAGAGTCAATTTTTCACCAATCTGATTAAATTGCCCGATCGAATCAGGACGTGCGGACGCAAACGCCAATTTGGCTCGCCGAATTCAACCGCCGATAATGACCGATATTACCTATAAAATGAGACGCAAGAATACCAATTTGTGAGGTCAGTATTTTTTCTAGGGCATTTTTTCAATGTAGAGGGCTCTAATATCACCATAAATCTAAAATTGGAGATTGACGCCAATCTCATTTCTGATCAACTCGACCGATTTGATCAGTCCCGTCTGGATACCGCTTTAAAAACTCTCACTCTCTCAACATGACGTTAAACATGTTTTATTTCAAAGAAAAATAAACAACATAAGGTTCTAGACAGGTTTTTTCAGAGTTAGTCTTAAGTCTGCTACGATTTTGATAGCACACGCAGTGCAAGTGTTATTTTAAACGTCAAACTTCCACGAAATTATGACGTATAAATAACACAACTTGCACTGCGTAGGTACCTATGGCATACGCATACCTACGTCGTATACTATCGAAATCGTTGCAGACGTTTCGAGATCTAACATGTTTCTAGTTTATGTAAGTTTTTAATTTCAGTTTCGAAAACGCAAAACCAACACAATGTTTCTCCAAGTTAAATATTAATATTATCAGTGCTATTGCACCACGCTTCACCGTGAAACCGTTATCTATATTAATGGTATTATGTGTACAGTCGGCAGCAGAAGTTGCTAAGCGGGCGAGGTGTTCAAAATGAGCTTGACGCGACTTTACTGTTAAGAGAATAAGAGCGTGTCAATGTCATTTTAAACACCTCGCCCGCTTAGCAACTTCTCCTGCTGACTATACACACAACAAACACCGGCAGCCGTTTACAATGTGATGATGAAACGGAAAATACATTTTAATTAATGATAAGATTCTATTACCTTCAGGGATATGAGAGAAATATTATGGGCAGTAAACTCGGCTCTCGGTATAATAAAGTGTCATTCTATGGAACTTGCTAACTATTTATGTAAACAAAAGTCACTAGTAAAGTCATCATTCAGAGACAATTTCAATATTAAAACCAAAATATTACTTTGCTAATCCGCGAAAAGATAACGTGCTAGTCAATCAGTGCTAACCCGTTATACTTACTTGCGTATTTTTACATGCAATTAATATTCCCACCCTCCCACCGCAAAAATAAATACGCAAATAAATATAACAAACCACCACCAAAAGAATAAACCTCGACACGTGTTTCGCCTCTCTACGAGGCATCCTCAGGAGTTGTTGACGGTCTGACGCCCGGCAACGGAATGACCTGTCTAGAATGGTCGGCCATATTTATACCTTGACCACTCCCCCTACCGTGCAAGTGTGAGTGAGATGGAAAAATTCGTAATAACGGCGATGACGCAACATTCAATTGTTCGTTAAGAATCATGCCCCTATTGTTGTACCTAATTATTTCCAGTTGTTCCAGAACACCCAAACGCAATCCCTTTTCGCAAACATGTAAAATATCAAAAGCAATATCTTTTATAAAACTTATTTTATGTACAAAATATATAAACAACCAAATTTTATGATCGCTTTACAATATTAGTTGCCAACTTATTAATTTAGACGCCAACCTATCAATTCCAGTTCCCTATAATTTTTTTGGGTGGCTTGATTTTGCTGCCAGTTTTTTAATAATATGATGCTTAAATTTGAGGCTAATATAAATTTATTGGTGCTAAAATATTAATGCACAGCCAAATTATATTATTATATGCTCAGTGAAAGTTCCTGTTTAATATTTTAGTTGCCCGGTTAATAATAAGCCAATAAATATTACTAGTTATAATTAATATTGGACACCCTTTTATTTCTTTCCTTTTTTATTTAGGTACCTTAGCTTTATTGTTTTTTTTTTTTTTCGTTTATTTCTACCCGAGAAGGTGTCAAAGGGGCTGTTCCATAAATTACGTCATGGATATTTGACGAGTTTTGACCCCCCCCCCTCCCCCCCCCCCCTAAAATCATCCAAAAATCATACTTCGAATGACCCCGTTTCCTCCTACGTCATGCTACCATCATCCCCAGACCCCCCCAAATTTGAAATGACGTAATTTATGAATAGCCCCAAATATAAAATTAAAGGATGAAATTAATTTGTTCTAACTATAATTATATTGTACTTATGGGTACAGACAACTTCTATCTGCGAAAAAAGACATTTACTGTACATATGGTCCTATTTTCCCGCACTAGTGCGTAAAATAGTAAAGTATGTCAAAAGTTTAAAGGGCCATATGTACCGTAAAACGTTGTACGATACACGTGCGAATAGGTAATTCGCAACTCGTGTCGATTTAAAACACTCCCTTCGGTCGTGTTTTAATGTGTTTGAATTTCCTCTTTTCCACACTTGTATCGTAAATAATAGGCTAAGCGAGTTTTTCCCTCAGGGTGAGTAGCCATACCAAACGTGCAATCGTTAACGCTCCATAGCGAACGAAACGCAACTGTCACTGTCGCACTGTGAAAGAGTGATAGAAAGAGATGACTACGATACGCTACGGAGCGTTAACGATTGGCACGTTGGCTACGCTCCCAGGATTCGTAGCCAAGATGCCAATCGCTTACGCTCCGTAGCGATCGAAACGCAACTGTCACTGTCGCGCTAATATGGAAGAGTGATAGAGAGACATAATGCTTTTCGTTGTCGAAGCGATAGCGATTGTAACCTTGGCTAGGCCGGCAGGACCGCAAACTAGACTACTGAAGACGATCAATTAACCCATTGACAAGACCAGTCGACTAGTATGCGACAAATGAAACCGGCTGCCACTGGCAGACCGGACAAGTTCTAGGAGCCGTTGACCCTTTCACTACCACAACACGGGTCAGATGTAGATCGCTATTCGCAATTTCCCTACGTTTAACGCTTATCGATAACGATAAGGTGAGATCGAGTAGACGAACACCGGGGCATGAGGAACAATTTATGATATCGCCAAAATGTTGGTTGTGTTGTGCCGAGAAACAGTTTTTTCTATGTATGTCTATTGTCTGTGTGTTTACGAATAAAAAACTATTCTATTCTAAATAAACTAAGTCTTTCTTACCCCAATTTCACCTCACCACTAACATTAGGTACCTTACCTTTTATTGGTGATATTTCATTTTGCAGAGTTGGTCCTTTTGAGATCGATTTAGGAAGGAGAGCTAATCTAATTTTTGATCCAAAATTTTTACTTAAAACGCAGAGACCAAAAATTTCTCGAAAAAAAGTTTTGCTATGTGGTCAAGTTTGGGATCATTTTTTTGAAGGATGCTCAGTTCATTTCTGCTATTTGATTTATTGCTTTTCATACAAAATTTTAGAACAGAGATAAAAATTTTGGATGTTTTCTTTGTTCGAGTCTATTTTTCTAAAATGGGCACGAGAACAGCATGAAAATTCAATACTTACAAGTGTTACTTCTCTGCAAGTTAATTTTACCCATCCGATATCTTATTTAAAATAGGTACCTACTTCAGGTAGAGGTTTTACTAAAGGTAATAAATATACCGTATAATTAATATGCTAAGGTTTTTCAAAGCGTAACATATTTAGGAATTAAAATTAAACAGCATTAACCACGTAACAAAAGGCATTATTTTAAATAAGCAGTTTAAACAAATTTTGTGAAAAATGAGAACAGACAGATACGGCCTTCAACCACTTCCTTGATATTTTCCATAATTTAGGTTTGTAACACTTATTGAATTTCGTAACGTAATGTATGTATGTAAACACTTTACCTATTGTTTATAAAACAGATGTAAATTACAAAATAATAATAATAATAGTAAGGGCCAGATGCAGAAGGCGGTAATTTTGGACACGGCGCGTATAGTACGTCGGTTCCTCAGTCTGCGACCCTGCCCCGTTGCTGGTGGCACCCTAGGTTAGGTTTTTCTATAATGTGTTTATATGTATTTTTTTTATGTGCTTTTGTATTTTACTTTTATATTCATGTTCTAATTGTGTTGACAATCCTTATTATATAGAGCTATAATATTATTTCATTAATTATTTTAATTTTTATTTTATTTTACTTTGACGATCATGATAGAAATTCTTATATTTTTGACATCAATGCAAACTTATTATGTAATTGTCTTTCATGAAATAAATCATCTAATCTAATCTATAAACAACCTAACTTAAGATGAAAAAAAAATTAAGGGAATAATAATAAGACTAATTCTTATTACTTATAAATGGTTTTAATTAGCCGTACAATATTGTTTATTAAAACAATAACAAGTACCTAATATAAACAAAAAAATATAAACTAAAATTAAAAACTTACGTTAATTGCAATTATTAATGGAAATATTCGCATTTTTTCGCTGCTAACTAGTGTAAAAAATATTTTTAAATAAGGGGCTATTCATAAATTACGTCATTTCAAATTAGGGGGGGGGGGGGGTCTGGACATCGGATGATGGTAGCATGACGAAGGAGGAAACGGGGTCATGCGAAGCATGATTTTTGGATGATTTGGGAGGGGGAGGGTCAAAAATCGTCAAAAATTGATGACGTAATTTATGGACAGCCCCTAAGTCAAATGATAGGGCATAGTCAAAATAGGTACATCAAATTGCGTAAAAATAATTTCTATTGTGTCAATATCCAGAGAGGAAAATGACGATTATATTAAGATAAAGCGGTTGTTCACTTTCCCCCAACGAAAACCATTAAAATGTTACTGTAAAAGGTTATTTTATCGTAAGTTAGTCACGCTAAACAAAGGAGCATGCGTAATTAAGTAGTTATCGCACGTGTGAGAACGGAGTCATTATCAAACGTTTATTTGCTTTGATAATATTTTCCCATCTAACTGTGAAATCAAATACAACCTACGTAAGGATGTAGAGTCAGCCCAAGTTAACCCTTTCCCAGGCCGCACCAAACTACATGGATTTTCCAAAAAAATGGGGGACGCCCAGCTCTTTCTCGGTCTTCCTCTGCCACGACTACCTATTCTGCGTATGCCCTCCCCCTGAGTACCTACTTGCTAGGCTAAAGCTGCCATCGAAGCCTATGGACGTTACTCTCACAAGATTTAGAATCAACATAATTAGTTCAAGCTCAAATAGAGCCTTTCATCTCGTCTCAGGTTTATGTAACGGTTTACTATTGGCTACACGTCACAGGTGGGAGCGATTTTAAATGATGAACGCTCCAAGAAAGATTTTTTAACCCAGCTTCTTAAAGAGACTTCGAGCCCCTTGCGCCAGCCAGGGTTAGCCACAAATCCGGGGTTAACCGTTAACCCATGCAGTGTCAAAATATTGTACTGGTAAACAGGTTTAACCGGATAACCGGTGCTAGTGGCGCTTATGGTTTTAAAATTGTCTGCGAAGGTCTGTCTATCATTTTTAACACAGATCAATGATTTCTGAAACTAAATTCAAAACCTAACGTTTCACAGACTAGAATTCACCCCCTGAATTACGTGTACGAATGATTGCAAAGGTAATATTAAGTTAGCATCAATTAGAGTTAGGATGGAGGAAAATCGTCTAGAATATAAGATAAACTAAAGACGACATCAACGTTTGTTGCTCTTTGAGATTCCTAAAACTGCGACCAGAGCAAGGTGTGTCTGACCAGCCCACGACATGGTCGGGGGTGGTTAAATTAACATCCAAGAGATATAGAATAGGGCTCATTTAGACGATGCGAGAACTCGCATGCGAGTTTCATTACATTGCTGGTTTTGATCGGTCGGTTGAATTGGACGTAACCATGCGATGCGATGCGATGTAACGCATGCGAGTTCGTGCGCCGTCTAAATAAGATAAGCCCTAAAGGATATTGACTAGCGGGAAATGCCGGAATAACCCGCTCATCGCTCCTCGCTTGCTCGCTCTCCCGTATCGCCCGCTATCGCATACACGTTGCGATCGCTCAGTGCCGGCGCAGCCGCGATGATCGATAACCGAACGCTGCGCACAAGCAGATTGCGCGGAGCGGCACACGCGGAAGTGTTAGTGTTAAGTTAAGAGGTAGGTTTCATGTTTGGTTTTAAATTTGTAATGTGTGATAGGACCAAATGGCGGGAAATAGGGAAGCCCTTTGCCCAGCAGTGGAACACTCCTATAGAATATAAAATAAAAAAAATTGTTGTAGGGTGTCGTGTTTCGGAGGTTCCGGGGCAAACTGCCGAATCCAACACAAGAGCAGACGATTCAAAAGAGCCACGCCGTTTTGTCGCTTAAATAATGTTTAGTTTTTAAATTTATAAAATGCATATATGTGACGTTCTCAATCAAAAGGTACCACTTTGTCGCTTACCATAATGTCGAAATTTGCTTGTATCTTTATACAAATAACCCGTCAGAGCGCCCTATGGCAAGCGACAATGTACGAGTAGTAGCTTTTGATTGTGAACGTCACATATATTTATGTTAGGCTGTACGGTATTTGTAATAGGTATGGGCCTTATTGCCTTAATTATTTTTTTTATAAATAAATAAATAATATATAATGGTGTTTGGTGGCCCGCAAAATCAGGTTTTTAAAACCGGATCAGACCTGATATTGGAGCCTGAAAGTTTAAAATAAATATCCTATTTTCAGGATATTGGGGTCGTTCTTTAATTTGTCCTAAAATGGGCCTAAGGGGCTATTCATAAATTACGTCATTTCAAATTAGGGGGAGGGGGGTCTGGACATCGGATGATGGTAGCATGACGTAGGAGGAAACGGGGTCATTAGAAGCTTAATTTTCGGATGATTTTAGGGGGGGGGGTCAAAAATCGTCAAAAAACGATGACGTAATTTATGGACAGCCCCTAAGTTTAAAAAAAAATTGTACAAAATGTCATTGCTGACTGTGTGCTTTATTTCCTTGGCATGTCTATCGAGTTACGAGTACCGTAAAATGGGGTGAGTAGGGAGAAAACTGATAAGTATTAAAACCTCAATAACATTTTATTTTTTCATATATGGTATATACATAAAGTTCCGGACGTTTGTATTTTAGTTTTTTTATGATTTTGGGAAGTTCCATTTCATAACTTTACCGATAAACACAAAATCCCTCCTCACCCTGTAGTACCTCGTAGTTGGGGTGAGATGGGATTTCATACAAAGGTGATTTTGGAACATTGTTGGATCGATTTTTTTTCTGATGAATATTACTATAGCTCCATTTGTAATACGAATACATAATTTAGGTAGCAGTAGCCTTTAAAAACCATCTCACCCCCCTGGCATCCCTTCTCTCCCCATTCATAACCCAACTCTCCACGCAATCCCTACTCACCCCATTTTACGGTACTTGACGAGATTTTTCAAGGGTTAAGGCATTAATAATCGAGAAATTAGGACGGGTACCGCCGTGACTGGGGGTAGCGTAGGTATAGGTAAGTCCGGCGTTAGCCGCGATAGCTGAAGACCCGGTTCGAATCCGGCCACCGCCACTGGAGGGTTTTTAGACACTTTTTCTTTAGCACAATGACATCTATTTCAGTTTATAATTTATTTACAGTAATGTGACTTGGTACAAACACTAATCCATTTGTAATTATTGATATCGTCAAAAATATCACACTACACTGCACTCTTTTCCCAAAGTCAAGGTAAGTTTATCAACAGCATTATGCAACTCAAGTGCATGCACGCATGCACATATCAGTAAAGTCTGTTTCCGGGCCGAATTTGGAATTAGGTAATCGGTATATGTAACCTTGGATTTAAAGTGGATGCCCTAAATGACAAGAAACGCGATTATTCAATGTAAAACGATAATTTTTAGGGTTCCATACCCAAAGGGAAAAAACGGGACCCTATTACTAAGACTCCACTGTCCGTCTATCCGTCCGACCGTCCGTCTGTCTGTCACCAGGCTGTATCTAATTTTTTCGTAAATCGTGTTTCGGTTTTCATGTCAATCTGAAATAAAACTAAATATCCTTGATCCCAGATAAAGATAAAGGAAATATAATATAATATTTAAAAGAAAGCGGCCAACAGCAAGTCGGGTCATGCTCAGTGTAGGGTTCCGTAGTTACCCATCTGTTACAAATTACACCAATATTGTTAGAAATTTAATTTTGTTGTTGGGAGGTTTCGGTATGCATAAAGGGGTAATGCATTGACAATTTGAATGAACTAAAGACTTGGTCAACATCGCGGGGAACTGGGGGCCGATTTTTGAAATTCGACCACTCGATATCGTGTATTTCGTTAAATGATATCTCCACTACTAGGCGTTTAAATTGTACTAATAGAATTGAAATCGAGTGGTCAATACCACTAGATTCCCAATTTCGATCCCTCGTATTTCAAAAATATGCATTTCGCCGTTTTCCACCGATTTTCGAGTGACGAAATCGAGCGATTGAAATTCAAAAATCGCCCCCCTGGTCGAAGTAGGTATATTACAGATGACGCAAGCTTATATCCCCTGTCAATCGCTAGAATTGTGTCAAATTCTTGTTTTTTTTTTATGGCCTGGATGCTATGCCCTTTAAGCCAAATCTCATAGAACAAAACTAGAGAAAGGGGCAAGCTATGATGGCGCCATCTATGCAAACCTTTGACAGTTGCCCACCGTGCCAACCCCATTGTTGAACAATGCTTGAGAGAGCTTATTACCCGCAGCATAGAGAAATATAGTATGACAAGAGTGCTCACTCCATACATCAGTTTTGGTACCAAAAAGACTATTATTTTCATAGTCGACATCTAGCATCGAGTAGCGGAATTATCAGTACCGCTACTTGACAATAGATGTAGCATGGACCGGAAAATCTAATGATGTTGAGCCTGGTACCAAAACTGATGTATGGAGTGAGCAAACTATGTATTTTTTTCTCTATGCCCGCAGTAACATTTACTCATGTATGATATGATAGATACCTATAAAGCAGGGGTCTCCAAACTTTTTTACCTGAGGGCCATATTGTGCCTCAGACACTTTCGCGCGGGCCACCGTCGGTTTTGCGCCGGGGGAGGGTGTCTGGTTGCTGCTGTTAGGAACAGTTCCACTCTTAATGAATGCTGAACCCCTGGAGCCTGGCTCCCGGGGGCTGGATTGGAACGCGTCGCGGGCCGGATTTGGCCCGCGGGCCGGGGTTTGGAGACCCCTGCTATAAAGGCTTAAAAATCAGAACATCACAGAGATTTAAATATCATACTTATCGCAGTGACTTGACAGGTTAAATAGCCCGAAACGTAGGCATTCTTGTTTACCGAGCAAACTTTACTGTTTTTCTCTTCGTTGAGTAAACATTTTAGTATCATCGCACCAGCTAATCAAATGAAATCTAAAATAATTTCCAACACGAGCAGAAACAGAACATTTTTTTTTCGCGATTTCGGGGTTGGCCCCATAGTAAAAGTTGTTCAGTATGACCTTCATATTCACCCCTCAGAGTTTGATCAGTGGATTGCTTAGAGGATATAACCAACGGAGACGCCATCTCTAAAATTTTTGGTACAAAATAGTCTGCCGTTTTTTGCGGGGGAGGGGCACATCAAATGTATAGGTACGTCATGTCAGATAAACGTCAGTCCATACATATGGTTGACATGTGGTTGACCATTGGCCGCCTATTTTCGACAGAGGGGAACGCCTGTTAATGGCGGCTCCATTGTTAATTACTCCGAGGTGGATTGTGATAACAAAAAGTACCCTGTATAGATTATTACATTACAATAGGGATGATGACACATGTTGAATTTTATAACTAAATCTAGTAAAATAGATAGCAAATGAGCAATTTATCACATATTGTGGATATAAAAAAAATATGGAAATAATACAAAAATACAGCACCTAAAAGTTTCAAAATTTAAGTTTTTTTTAACTTCTAAAAACGAAATAAGTAAGGCTACCATTCGATTCCTCACATTTTATCCAAAAAAAGATTGTATAGCAACTATATACATAAACGCAATATTTCACCGACAAAAAGTCACATATAGACATTTGATCCTAGAAACAAACCTGATTGATTGATGCCATCAAGTCATGTAGCCTATTAGGTCAATTAGTTAACCCTTTTCCAGGATAGTACGATTTATCGACCACATACGCGCCAATATAATTTGGACCTTAGCAATCCGTTTTAAAGTTCTAATTAGATATAACTTTCGGGAAATGTAACTTGTCTTCGAACTAATCATCATAGCTGGATTAATTGGAATATATTTGGATTTTTTGGGAAAACCTTGTAGATCGGTGCGGCCTGGAAAAGGGTTAAACCACTTGTTAATAAAATCGTGCGCCTAATTTGTTTGAAATAACATTGCTATTGATATTTTCAAAGGAGTTGTACGATCGCAATAAATAACAAAAGAATTTCAACAGCACATTTATTAACCAACGATAACAAATACAATTGCTAATTTTAATACTATACCTAGGTGTATATGTATAATTAAATAATATAAGGTGTATTCGAGTAATTCGAATCCAAATACACTTTGTATAAAAGAGAGCATTTGAATGAGATTCGTTCAAAACATGTCAACAAAATATCGGTTATATAATAAAATTAAGTTTAATTATGGACATCTAGAAATATAGTAAGAATAAAGTGCTCACTCCATACATCAGTTATGGTACCAGAACGACTATTATTTTCGTAGTCGACATCTTGCATCGAGTAGCGGAATTATCAGTACCGCTACTCGATACTAGATGTCTCTCGTGTGGCGACTCATGACAATTGTATTGGACAACAATTTACAACTAATATTAGAAGCAGAAGGAGTTGAAAATAAGAGTTCCGGTTAATCCGATTTTAATATTAGCTGAAAATTGTTGAGCATTAGACTTTTCGGTCGCTGCAACATCTATTGTCAAGTAGCAGTACTGATAATTCCGCTACTCGATGCTAGATGTCGACTACGAAAACAATAGTCGTTTTGCTACCAAAACTGATGTATGGAGTGAGCACTCTATGTACTTTTTTTCTGTATGTTATGGCTTAACATTTTTGTTATTAATACATAATGCCTTTTTTTCATTTACTTAATTTTATAGTTGTTACATTTAGGTACCTATGATTTTTTAACACTTTCGCTGCGACAACTAGTGTATTTTCGTAATTAAACATACTTTGCAAGTTTGCATGGGGCTTTCGAACCCTCCCGAGTGTCATGTTCTAATTAAATGTACCTACTATTTTTTTGTCATGACTCACTGGCCGAACTACTTAAGCCATTTCTACATTTTGCAATTTTTACTAATTTTACAAATTCTAATTGTATTTTCTATTATGTATCAACAATAACACGCCTACAGATAAACTAGTTCTAGTATGTGATTGACAGATAGTTTTATATATTTGATTTTCTTTATATGCAAATTCTAATAATTTAAATATAATTTAATACAAATTTTAACAAACGTTGTATCAAAACTAAATAACATTTTGAAGATTACATGTTTTGTTTTAGTTAGGTAAATAATTGTAGTTTTTATTTTAATGGCATTTTGGAACATATTTTTAAGCCACCTATATTTATTTATTTAAACTTTATTGCACAAAACATTAAAATAATGTACAAATGGCGGACTTAATGCCTAATGGCATTTTCTACCAGTCAACCATCGGGCCAAACAGAGACATGTAAAAATGGTGCAAGGAGAACAGAGGAATTTATTAGAACAATAAATCTCTATGATTTTGTAGAAAATCAAATGCATATTGTATACAAACTAATATGTCAGTCGCAAACTATACCTGACGAACCTGACGTATCTAATGATATATAGTCTCTATGTGTTCCTCTAAATAGACTTTGGATAAGCATAAATTAAAAATAACATATAAAATATGTTTTTACCGTATTTTATAACTTAAATGTTTTCTTTTTAAATAAATTAATTTGTTATATTAGGTCCTTACCTATGAAATTGGCGTTTTTGTTCATAGATATAAGTCTGATCCTAGTTTTTTTTTTTTACAAAAGTACATACACAATTACAATAAAACTACAATATGATTTCGCCAAACTGCTTGACAGCAATTAATTGTTATTTTTTATTGTTAAGTGTTCAGAATTAAGCCTTGAAAATAGGTCTTTTCATGTGCTGTCGGTTCGAGTATTAAAATTACTTATATTTTTCTAATGGTACCAATTTTCAAGAAATGGAGATATTGAAAACATACCTTAAAGGTGTCAAAAATTACTGGAAAAATTTTGTTTGGTTTGAATTAGCCATCAAAAAAATATCCGCAAAATTAATTGTATGGAAATTCGTGTTTCGTTGAAATTCTCCGAACAAAACGCCAATTTCATAGGTAATGACCTAATACTTCCAAAAATGTCACGTGACAGCTGCTCCATATAAAAAAATAAACAATATAAACATTATACATATTGTACGGCAAATACTGGCCGATTGTGACGCACTTTATGTAACATAAACATCATTTCCATTACTCACTTTCTGACAATAAATGATTTGTATTATTTGTATTAAGGACAAGGACTGTTATAAGGACAAGGACCATCATTGGCCGCGCCAGGTTATAGGGCCACCCAACACTATAGTATTTTACAACTTGGAAGGGTAGATGTCCTCTTCATACAATTTATAACCTAAAAATGCCAAATGTTTCAAAATTGTATTGAATTGACATCTATCATCGCACCCTTCCAGTTTGAAAAATACTATAGCGTCTCCCGAGCGACGAATAGCGCTGACTAGGCGCCGAAGCTCAAAAGACGCTAGTGTGGGGTGCAGAGGTAACCAAGGAGCTTAGAGATTACAAAAATAATTAGAATAATGTCAAATAGCAACATACATTTCACCACATTTCATAAGCGTGTCAAATTTATCACAGCAATTACTAACTAACAGAGAGTAGAGGAGAACACTTAGTCAAAAATATGCCATTTTGCTATGAAGGTAACTTCTTTGATTTCCCGGTAAAAGCTAGGTTTTTGAGACAATTCATGAAATATTAATATTAGCAGGCGTAAATCAACTTCCTAATATTTTCAAAGGTATTTAAATTCTTGTTTTATATTTTAATTGGTATTCTGTGTGTCTGCGAGAATCCAGAGAAACTTTCATAACCACACGAGAATTTTACTAAAATGGTGTTTAGTATAATGGGACCAAAAATGTAAACTAACTAAGTATTTCAGTGATCGGCCAATGTATTTTTGTAATAAGGTTGATCATGCTCGTATTTAGAATTCACACACTTGATTATGTATGTATGTAAACACTTTATTATACATAAGACAGGTTAAGATACAATTAAAAGAAAGTATATACAATGTACAAAGGCGATCTTATCCCTTATAAGGGATCTCGTCCAGTCAACCTTTGAGCAATTGAGAGTAGACAAATGAAAATGACAGACAGACTTGATTATTACGTTCATATTTTATTTTATAAACATACTTTTATAAACTCACATTTATAGACGGGTCTAACGCTAAATTTATTCAATTACCTTTATTTACCGACGGCCGACCGACCGACCGACCGACCGACCCACCGACCGACTGTCGTCGTCGTCTGTATCGAAACGTCGGTAAATAAAGGTAATTGAATAAATTTCGCGTTAGACCCGTCTATAAATGTGAGTTAATATGTGTTCAAAACGCGAAAGTTTTAAATATTATACTTTTATAAAATTTTCACTTTATGTGTCAAATAGGTAAAGGCGGGATTCCATCTGTGAGCGGCATATTTAGTACAAAAATGCCTGTGCCGTACACTGGTGGAATCCAGCCTTAAGAAGTACAAAGTTTGTGTACATTTTGTAACCTTTTCAATTCTGTAAAACACCATTTCAGTCATAGATAGGCACCTCTCTACTCTCTTCTACGAAAATTCTAAAATAGTTCCTAAGCCCATATTGGCGATAGTGTCACTACATTTTACAATCACTATGAGCGTTTTAATAGTTAGTTTCTATGCTACGGCAGTGTTACAATAATAGTTATAATATATGTAAGCATCTAACTACTGTTTCAGCATCAACTAATTTAATATTCGTTTCCTCAGAAGAGTTATCCTTATCTGTTAACAAAATTAAAAAAATAATAATAAACGAAAAATTGCCTGCTTCAGACGAGATTCGAATTCACGGCTCTGGGTCGCCGGGCCACCTCTTTAACCTGTGCCGCCCACCATACAAAATTATAGCCAAGGAAGTTAGAATCTTGTTGCTTTTTCAATTAGGTTCAATTTCATTTGTTCGAAAATTTTACGAGGACGTCAAAGATATGTTTACATTTTTCGCCTTATTACAAAGGAATAATTTTTCTTTAATTAATCTAATTTCTTTTTAATTAATCTATTGTATTAAAGAGATCTAAATCACGTATTAGTTTTAAGATGTAGATTGTAGAAGGATAGATATAGTTAAGCTATCTTATGTAGTATGGTAAGTCGAGAAACAGAGAGCATGTAGGTACTCAAATTAAGAGAAATAGTTACTTAATTTTGGATTTTTTCTTAGAAGCCTACCTAGATGTACTTTAAGGCCACTTACAATTTATTTTAAAAATATTAAAATTATAGTCCTGTATTAGAAAATTCTTTATGAAAATAATGTATAGTAGGTATGTTCGCACTCGCACCCGAGTTGCATACATCGTCGTAGTTAGTAGCTAGGTACTACTTTCAGTGCTAGCGTGTCTTATTTGAAATGTTTGGTATTAGGGGTCATCCATTAATTACGTCACACGTTTAGGGAGAGGGAGGGGTCAAGAAAATGTGACATGTTGTGACATGGGGGAGGGGGGAGTCACAAAAATTGTGACGTCACTTTAACTTCATCAGTAACCGAAAATTTATTTATATTTTTTTATTCGCTGTACAGTTAAATAATGAGTTTTTGGAAGTAATTTTCGTTCCTAATTGGTTTTGTGTTATAAAATTACTAATATTTCTCTTACCAAAAATATTTTTTCAATAAAAAAAATAATGCCGAGTCACTATTACCGATTTCGTTGAAAACAAAATTGCCTAAAATTTGACGTCACACCAGGTGGGGAGGGATTTGCAAAATGTGACCAAGTGTGACAAGGAGGGGGGGAGGGGTCAAAAAACCTAGAAATTCGTGTGACGTAATTAATGGATGATCCCTTAGATATATTTATGTTGGTGTGTAAAAGTCTGTGACAACCCTACTTAACTGGTCGGCATTTACGCAAACATCAAAGGCGTCGGCCCACTGTTACTTTTTACACTCTGTGATATATAGTTGACAGATTAAATTTTAGTTTCTTCGAAATTGCTCATACAATACTGACAGGCGTTTTTTTACGAATGTGCGAAACTCTTGAAAGGATTTTGTAATAGTAACATCTAACATTTGTATTAGCTCGCCGATTAAATATTCTGTATTGTGTTTGTACTTCGAGGTTCGCCAATTTCGTTGAATTTTATAAAGCGCGGACTAAAATCTGTAACCTAAGCTTTTAAGCAATTCCTAGTGCGTGTCTAAATGCATTTTTTTCTACATCTATCATTAGTTTTAAATCTAATCTTATTATCACTACCATTTTTGTTATTTAACAGATCTAATCTGCATTCTGACGTTTTCTTGTGAAGCTGAAACAAAATTAACTGTTTTTAGGGTTCCGTACCTCAATAGGAAAAAACGGAACCCTTATAGGATCACTCGTGCGTCTGTCTGTCTGTCCGTCTGTCACAGCCTATTTTCCTCAAACGTACTGGATCAACTAAGTTGAAATTAGGTACACGTATGTAAATTCGTGACCCAAAGACGGACATAACGTAAACAAATGAATTTTAAACACTTTTGTGGGGTAAATGAGAAATTTTTTAAATAATGTTTTTCAAACTATATCGTGTTACATAACTTACATATCAAATGAAAGAGCTCATTTTGAGAATCTGAAATATATTTTTTTTGTAATTTCAAAATAAATAGTTGAAAACTTATTTTTAAAAATTGCCAAAAAAATTACCATTTCCCCCTTTATCTCCGAAACTACTGAGAGTACTGAGTCTAACATTTTGAACAAAAATATACAAAATAGGTAGTTCTTTATAGGGATGTAACGATACCGATACCGATATATCGGCCGATATAATCGGCAGGCCGATATATCGGCATCGCCGATTTAAATTCAGCCGATATCACAGTTTGAAAAGCGCGCGAAACAAATGACGCTGCTAATAATTTGAATAAACTTTGTTTCCATAAAGTGAACTATATTTACTGATTTGGATTCACTTTTGCATTGATTGCTTGATGGTTATCGAAATAATAAAATTGTTTTCTTTGATTTTTGTTTCGCATTTCTCTTTACTTGTTTTACAGTTTTTCACACTTCACAAAATCGAGTGTCTATTATACATATGTTTTATGCATATTAAGTATATAATTCCTTATTTATTTTATTTATTAAATAACTACTGTGCCATTGATATCGGTATCTGTATCGGTATCGCCGATTATTTACTTCAAATATCGGTATCGGTATCGTATCGGCAAAATCATGTATCGTTACATCCCTAGTTCTTTACTTATATATGACACGAAACCCTATTAGAAATGTGCAGTCAAGCGTGAGTCGGACAAATTACTTAGTTTTTGATGCGACCCCTACAGGTTTTTTAGTGTACGGAGCCCTTGGAACGTGAGTCCGACTCACACATGGACGGTTTTTTGAATTTGTATGAAGATTCAAAATTCCATGCGTGTCAAGGGGTTTCCTTAAATAGGTAATTTTAATAAAATATAGTTACCTGACTGAATAGTAAGTAGACTGTGTAGTTTAATGGCGGTTAATAGTGGTGTCCAAAGATAAGTCTGTATGTGCAATTCATGAACAAGGAAACAGCCCGGTCGATCGGAGTAACTATTATTGGGATGCAGGCCAGACCGACTGCAACCGGGGCAAACCGCTGCACCGCCGGACTCACCGGTCTGCCTTTCAGTGCTCGGCCTGCATAGAAGACGACCCTGAAAAAGAATTTTATTTTATATAAAAATAACCGGCCAAGTGCGAGTCGGACTCGCTCGCGAAGGGTTCCGTACCATTACGCAAAAAACGGAAAAAAAATCACGTTTGTTGTATAGGAGCCCCACTTAAATATAATATTTATTATATTCTGTTTTTAGTATTTGTTGTTATAGCGGCAAAAGAAATACATCATCTGTGAAAATTTTAACTGTCTAGCTATCACGGTTTATGAGTTACAGCCTGATGACAGACCGCCAGACGGACACGGACAGCGGAGTCTTAGTAATAGGGTCCTGTTTTTACCCTTTGGGTATGGAACCCTAAAAATGAATTGACTGAAACAAGGTTAACTAGAAGAGATCCCTCTCTAAGGGATAAGTTCCCTTAAAGATAAAGATAGCCTGTATTGCTAGGTATTATATGTTGTTACATGTTTTATTTTATTTCCTCTATTTTTTTAATTATTTCTAGCTTGTCCACTGACATAGGCCTCCTCTAAAACCTTCCAGCGCTCTCTCTCCCGCGCTTCCCGACTCCAAGTTGGTCCAGCAACCTTCTTTATATCATCTTCCCACCTTAGTATCTGTCTGCCTCTCTTTCTTTTAGCATCTCTGAGGTACCAGTGGGTTAGTTTCTGTTCCATATTTGAGTTCCCTTATTCTGTTCCATATTTGAGTTCCCTTATTCTGTTCCATATTTGAGTTCCCTTATTCTGTGCCATATTTGAGTCTTTGTGTATTCTGTACAATAAATATATTACCTGTTGATGGTGATTCCGGGGATGACGATGGAGGCCAGGCCCTGCCAGATCAGGGCGTCGCCGGTGCCGAGAATCATGCTTGAGATCTTACCCTCCCGCTGAAATGCAAAATTAAAATATGTATGTATATGTATGTACGTGTTAGTGTGTACTAAAATGACGATTTGTCAGAATGAACAATAAATAGCTAGGCTAATCGGACTGCTATTTTAGTATCTGAGATATACAGATCAAGACACTTACCCATTTTTTTATAGCTTTATTTGCTCAGTGCTTTACATTTTAATATTTACAATTCAGAAGTGTATTCAAACTATTACTCAATCCTATTTTATAATAAGCTACTAATATATTATGAAAATTTAATTTCTGAAATAAATAATCATTTAATTTAATTTTTTATTTATTTATGTTAGATTGGTTGCAATTTTGTTTGCACTGATCCCTGCTGGGTAAAAGCCACCTCTTTACCCTTCCATTTCTCTCTGTTTTTTGCTGTTTCCATCCAGTTCTTTCCGGCTAGTTGTATGATGTTGTCTGCCAACAGTTTTTGAACCTCTTTTTCCCCTTGGACCTGACCATTCTGTCACCCTTACCCATAACATCTTCAAACTCTTGTCAGCAGTGTCAGCGAGCACATAAGCCCCGGCCACCTTGTAGCTGAGGTTCACCGCATTCCTGGAGATCAGCGGGCGGAGCGCCTCGCCTACTTCGTTGGCATAGCCTGCAACATGAATCTATTCAGCGACTATTACATCACCAGGGATGAACAGTGAGTAACCCACATACATATATTTATTTCTTTGTTAGGATCACCAACAGAAGATACAATTTATATACTAACCCCCTTATTCATAAACGTTTACTAAAGTTGACAAGCCGATAATAATCGTTTGTCCCTTACCGACGTATTGGTATGATGGAAAGATAAGATGGCATATGCTAGAGAAGAATGAATGTGATTATAAAATTTAAAGAACGTGTAATAGATAAAATGATAGAAATGAAGGGAATGGAAGGATTGAATGCAAACAAATGTTGGAACGAGATGGCAAATTACATACGGAGCGTTGCAAAAGATGTATTGGGAGAGTCGAAAGGGAAAGCTGTGATAGATAAGGAAATGTGGTGGTGGAATGAGGAGGTGCAGGAAGTATTAAAGAAAAAGAAGCAGGCATTTAAAGAATGGCAAAGTGTTGAAACTGGGCAGGAAATTGAGAAGGAAATAAAGAGGACAGAATATAAAAAATGTATAAGAAAGCAAAGCGAAAGAAAAGGGCAAGAGAATGATGATGGAAAGGGACAAATGATTATTATCGGCTTGTCAACTTTAGTAAACGTTTATGAATAAGGGTAAGTAAGTAACATACTAAAAGGACACATTTATTATTGATCCCCCACTTATAAGTATTATATCCACTACAGCATGCAATAAGTATTATATTAATTAAAACATTAAGTTAACACTCTGAAAATTACTTAGTATAAATTACAATATATGTATTATTATATATGTTTGTATATCATTTTTGCTTTATGTGCACTGCGGCACTGGGCCAAAAGGCCCAATACAAAGCATAGTTAATTAAGAGTTACATTAATTGCCGTAGCAAACATGTTAATGTATTATAAGCACTCTATATGTAATATTTTACTATAAAATAATTGTGTACATAAAATTTCTTCACTAGTCCGAATCTTAGACCAAAATGTTTAAGTAACATTATTATGGAGAAAACCTATGACAGCATGACAGCCAATATTATAAAAACTGGGTTGGAATTGTAAAATAGTGAATTAATTTTAGGACTAATGATACTCAGTCGGGGACAGTTAAAAGGTAGGTATAATGTACGTATTGTGTGTGTAACTTCTAATACAATTATTTATACAAAGTACAGACAACGTCAAAGATATGTTTCAATTTTTCGCCTTATGCAAAAGTGTAAACATATTTTTTACGTCGACTGTACACTTTGCATCACAACTTTGAATTACTTCTAATCTAATATAGTTACTATTAGGAATACATTAAAATTTTTGGTATCTAATCTTTACCTGTCTACAAAAACAATTAGGTATAGGTATACTATAAAACTAAGGAAAATGGAAACTTACCTAAATACCGCACCTTAGTATCGCGGAAAAAGTCCCTATCATAAACCATACTTAAATGGTATTATATCAGGACCAAATCAACTTGCGTCGTGCCCCCGAGGCGGGCTGCACTGGTTCAATTCATTGACAACCTCCAAGGCTGTCTCATACACTAATTTATTTATTATTAAGACCATTTACGCTATCAGATGTTAGATAACAGTTTTAAATCCATATTTGGCTTTAGATAATTTAGTTTTGGAGTTTTATGTAAACAAAGGATTAAGGTTGAGTATGCGATTGTTTTGATACGGGTTTACGTGAAATATGTTACATATTTTGTAATTTTGAGACTAATCTTCTAATCTTTTTGAATACTGCTGTCATTTCAATTTCAATCAGTAAAAGTGTCACATCTGAATAAAACTATTTTAATTAATTAATTCGGTTGATCAATAAAGATAAAATTAACTCTAACACTTATGCAATAGGGTGTATTTTATAGCAACGTATTGTCAGCTAATAAATGTAACTAGCGGCCAAAAGCCCGTGTGTCAATTTGACATAATGGCCTTGCCATATCATAAAAATAAGGTCAATGGTATTGTCAAGTACAATAATATTTATATTTTTTATAAATTAAAAACAAATATTTACATGTGAATTTAATTATTCACAACCACTGTTAATGTACATTAAATAATGGGTACCCATTATACCTAGATTTTTTTATAATGAATAAACTACAATCGGCTTGAAGCGAGAAATGAGTGAGTAGTGCACCAAATTGTAGTAGCGCAGCAATGTTTTGCAAAGTCAAAAACAGCTGTTTGTGCGCCCTTGACGGAGGTGCTTGTGTGACAATGGCTTAGGTTATGTTATTAATTTGCAAAATATAATTAAATTACTAATGGATTTATAATAAAGACTACTAGTGCCAGTGAATATAAGTGTTCTTTAAAATTAGTTCTGTGCGTATACAGTCTTGGTCATTCATCCACCATTTATTTATTAACTTTGCGATATTTTGCGTTTTATTAATTAAGCCATTCAATTTCATTTCTATGGTGAGTCCTCCGTATTTTCTTTTGCAAGTACCACCTTGACCATGAACCACTTGGTTCAAACTTTATAATTTATTTATCATTAATATAATTTAATAGCATGTAACTAAGTATAACATTTTTTCGATTTAGTTAAAATTATATTTTTTTACAAGCATGCTTTGCTTCCCCATAAAATTAATATCAATATTTATTTTACCACTTTTAACGTTTTTGTAGACGTTTTAAATGGAACATTTGTTAACTTTTGTAGGTATCTAGTGATGGCCATCACAAGTTGATAACGTTATCGATAATGTCGATATTCTTAAGTCCCCATCAATAAAAAAACTTTAATTGTTGATCAGTCTACATTAGATTATGTCAAGTGTATGTAAGACGAATTAAATTATACTTTAACCATTTTCTTAACTATCATCATAATTTTCAATACCTTTATGCATAATAATATTATTTATTTAAACTTTATTGCAAAAATACAAAAAAAAAACGTACAAATGGCGAACGTAATACCTAAAGTCATATTATTAATTAATTCAATAAGAAGTATTACTGCACGAATGTTCTGCCGCCAAAGTGCAGCACTAGCACAAACTGTAAACTTTATCTTATACAAGTATACACTATGCCATAAACAAGTGAGGCAGGCCGTGTGCTTGTTTGCCATCGATGCGGCATTAAAAAAAAGTTTAAATCTTGTGTTTACACGTTCCAGTCACGTGTTGTGCGCTGCACCAACGAAGAACATTGTTGACCTCCCATCAGTCCCACAGTTGCATTTATGCAGCAAGTAGGCATACCTAGGTACCTATCTAGGTATACTAAATTGACTCATAGTAACTTTAACTAAATTCAACCATATTTCGTACTTTTACATGCTTTTTTCATTATAAAAAAACTCGTGAAAATAAAAACGTCGCAAAACCGAAGATCCATATGTTGACCTATCATTAGTTCTGTCGTCCATCTGCTCAAATAGTAGCAAGTTTTTAAATGACTGCTCAAACTCCTGAAACTAAGGAAAAAACCCTTATAATTATTTCAATGCGATGTGTGATTCATATCTCAAATACTTAATGCGAAATGACCGCGAATAACCTGCTCGCATTTTTTATTCATTTTGCAACGACTGCTTTTTGAATGACGTATTAAGAGGTACATATCAAGTTGAGAATTATAGCCACGCAAACCTTTGCAAGAATATAAATGAAATGATTTTAAAACTGCCAAATGCAGCGTATTTTGCTTGTGGAGCACAGTTTCCATTAACTTATGATCTCTATGGTTTACGCAAAACCTCTACGGACTTTCAATGAAACGAAAAAAAAAAAGCAGTTAACATTTTTAGCAAGCAATGTACGTAGCTAACGTTGTAATTAATATAAGATATAAACATATAATCTCAAGTTTATCTGAAATCCTTTTACGTACGTACCTATTATTTGCTTACGTATTTCTCCACATATGAAGTGTGTATAATGTATATTATATCTCATAAAACTATGACTAAACATACACTATAATAAACAACAGTTAGATTACTTAGACCCACTATCGTACACTCAACAGTTTATCTGTTTGTAAGAACCAGACTGTCTTAAGCCTATTAAAATCATGTATAAATCCTACCCATAAAATGAATCTTGTACACAAACATAAAAATTGTCTGGTTAACTTAATCGTAAGTAGAATATTTAAAATACAAGACAGCAAAACATTGAGTATATGTTCTTAAAATATTGTGGAACGTTATTTAGTAGAGTTAAATAACTTCGTCTTATGTCTGACACTAAATACAATGCAAATCGTATAGGGTCTATGAAATCAGGGAAATCACCCAATGCAAAATCGAAGAAACGATGCCTTCTCTTGAGTATCCTTATACCCATAGAATTATAACAAAGCGTAAAATTAAATTAAATTACCTAGTGCTCCTAATGAGTAGTTTTGCGAGTTGTCAGATTGCACACCATATCTGATTACAGTAGAATATGGTATTGTGGTGACAGCGTAAACTGATATGTGATTGTGATCCCTTTCAACACGAAAGGTATCGCACTCTTGCCTTTTACCGGCCGGCGATACATTTACATTTCTTCAAGAGAAGCAGCATTCCACCAATCTTTCATTACCTAGTCAGCCTAAATTGTCAACTTATTTTATGATAGTTATTACTAAACCTTTATACATCACTTTCGTTTTACTTAGGCCAGGCGTGGCTCACTCCGCGATTTCGTCGCTTTGGAACAGGTAGCTACAAGTACATCCGTCCTACACCAATTTTGGTGGCTAGCCATAGGCCGCGCGTGGCGCTGTCGCCACCTAGCGGTCATACATATCTGTCCTAATCGTAACAGACGCGTTTTGTTAGAGAGTGAATCTTCTGTACCTAGTACTATTATTTATTCTGTGATTGGGCTAATACGCGAAATTATGACTTGTTTATTTTAATTCATTGGCAAGATTTGTATCAGCATCGTCAGATCACCACAAAAAGGTCCCTGTTTGCTATGGCTAAAAAGAAGTATCCATACCAAGCAAGGAGATGAAAGGCCAGCGAAAATTTTGATCTCATTTTATTTTAACAGATATGAGATAAGTATCACTGTTATAGTGACATAGCAAACAGTCATTTGTTCGGTCTGGACAGAAAATGGACGTAGCTTAAACAGTACTTCTTGGAAATCTTGGAATATTGAAATGTACATACTCGTATTGGTGATGCAACATATGACATGGATTTGCATACGCTTAACATTGCAATCGTGTTATGAAACATGCTATAAATTAAACAGTGTTGTTATATCAATATTGCTACGAATTATTAAATAGCCAATTTGAAGATTTAACTATACGATTAGTGCATTTCACACTTTATACCACGTTAATTAGGTTCAAATTGCTATGTAATCTTAAATGATCATATTCATACAAGTGCAAGTTGATATACATATAAGCTGTATATACGTATAGGATAGGTAGTTTTTAACACCTAGATGTGATAATTTACGGAAACGCTTGTGTCAACCAATGTGTTAATTTCCTGGTATCATATATTTACTCCTAAAAGACGTTATGATCTTCAATAGAAGTATTATAAAAATTGTTATTTACTTAAATTCATATTAATTAATTAATTTTATATTATAACCCAATAATTACCACTTTGCCTTAGCATAATCAACAAAAACAATAGAATTACCGCTCCTAACGTGAAATACGTGATGACGATCCTAAGATAGAACTGCCACTTTCCAATGCTCTATAATTAGTACACAAGGGCAATGTCGCTGCCATTGAGCCCAATATTCTCCGCGACGGTTGCTGTCCATTTAATACAAATTACACATATTGATTTTAGTCTTAAGTCTATTCTACACACCTACATGTTTTTCAACGAAAGTTTGTAGCTATCCTAAGGAATCCTAAGCCCTTTAGCATATTTAGGAACCGCTATTGATTTCTCAAATTATACTTGACATTGGCAATGACCTCTAGCACTAATCTTTATAACACGATAAAACGTAACTTTTGACCCTACATTTTATCAATGATAACATAGTTTTTATAACATAATAATCCATACGAATATTATAAATGCGAAAGTATGTCTGTCTGTTACCTCTTCACGCTTAAACCGCTGAACCGATGTGGACAAAATTTGGTATGAATGAAGATAATTTGGGTCCCGAGAAAGGACGTAGGGGCGTAGTTTTTATCAATCATCATCATCATCATCATTCCACGTAGATGAAGTCGCGGGCAAAAGCTAGTTTCTAATACTTCTTACAGCGTCCTTGACTTTTCTTAAACATTTTCGTCTAGGTACTTACGATTATTTGAAGATAGAAGAAGACATTAGTCTGAGTGCGTATAGTACAATACAATTCGAGAAAATCTAATGTTATTGTACTTTTCAATATTTGTAGTGACTTTTTGAGTTTGATATACTTAAACCTTTGATTAAAAGGATACCTTAATAAGTAAAGTTTCCATTGATCAGACGTCATATAAGTTATTACCATTTATAATTTATATTATTTTATATAATGTATGACGCGACGTTTCATCATTTGATCTTATGTCCGGAATGTTACTAGTTACATTGAAGTAAGATTGTCATTGAAAAAATTTCAATAAAAATAACTGATTTGCAAGACCGAAGTGATCCCATAAGTGTTCTGTGAACAAAGTTTTGTACGGAACACTAATAATCAAACTCAACAAAAACAAAATAATGAATAATGATATTTATATCAGTTTTTATTAGGCTATTCATTGTTAAAAAAATAGACAAACTTGTATTTAAGGGCTCACAATAACATTGTTAAGTCAACTTATAAAGATTCCTGCTAATTATGCTATTATACACCAATATGCTATTATACACCAAGGTCAGACATATGTGGCTATTACAGTAAAATGTCCTAGTGAACGTGCTAAGTTCTTCTCGTATTTTCCTTGTAGACATAGTAACTGATCATACTAGTACTCTATCGCGCTAAGATATTCGTACATGAATTGTATCTTTTTAGGGTTCCGTACCCAAAGGGTAAAACGGGACCCTATTACTAAGACTCCGCTGTCCGTCCGTCCGTCCGTCCGTCCGTCTGTCACCAGGCTGTATCTCACGAACCGTGATAGTGACAGATGATGTATTTTTGTTGCCGCTATAACAACAAATACTAAAAAGTACGGAACCCTCGGTGGGCGAGTCCGACTCGCACTTGTCCGGTTTTTTTTAAGTAGTACGGGTGACACATAACTGAAATGTTTTTGAGATTGATATTCTGAAATAGGTTATGGTTATAGACCTTGCTAACGTAGCATATTGTAGTTTTAACTTTACGGAAGACAATTTCCTTATACATATATTTTTTATTAAGTTGTTTTAAGTTGCTCAGATTAACATACTATTGCTAGTCTAAAGAAATATTATCATTATGAGATAAGTCTATCATATGTCCTAAACCTAATATTATTATAAATCGCCTTTCAAGTCCTTCAAAATATCTAAAATTAAATATTGTGTGTTGTTGTATTGAGGTTCCTTGGTTTAAATATATTTAACTATTCGTCTACATAACGAAATGTTCTTCATTAAATGTTGCAAAAATAAATATTTTTATCCTTGTTGGATTTAAAATGTTTATTCAGAATTTGAATGATCAAGAAATGCCTATTGAGTAGGTATGTATTGAAGTAGTAGAAAAAAATACCGAACAATTTTTGAGCGTTTTAGGTTGTAACTATGTAGATGCTTTTTGCCAATAATTAATTCGAATATTTAAATTATAATTATATTGACTTGCTTAGAGAATCTAAGTAAATAACAATTCCCAATTAAAAAGCACACTAGTTACGGTAATATTTGAACAGAACCATAAAACTACACATCTTATTTCCTTGAAAAGTAATATGTATATTTTGCTTTATCATGAGGCAAATCTGTCCCTGTTATCGATACTTCAACTTGCCGATACGAAGATTGCAAAAACGTCAGATCATATTGACAGTACACGGTTACCGTTCGATAAGGCGGGACGTGGGACATCACTACTCGGTCCCATTTTTCGCGCGCTTGTGTTTAAAGTTAATTTTTTGGTCATGTTCGTATATACGTGACAGTTTTTTTAAATAACCGACACAGTTATTGTTTTAGTAATTTGTATTTATGTTTTAAACAATTAACGACATTAAATATTACAATTTCATGTGTGTTCAATTATGATGCCACAGTGGAAATAATAATTGATAAACACTTTATCCTATGCCTTATTTTCATTAGGCATTCTAATTTAATACAACATTTGAAAATGGAATTAGTGAAGTGAATGCATTAGGTCTTGCAAAATCCGTGCCCTAAAATTGAAAACCTGTTCAAGTGAAGGCTGAGTTTATTATAAGAAATCCGAAAAAGGCCGAAGTGTAATATTGAAAAATTTTATCCTTATAGCAGAGGTGATCTCACTTGCAAGGTGGAAATCCCCATACATACAGATACAGAGTGGTCAATATTTATCCTAAATTGTGGCTATACAGATGTACAGTTTTTATACAATGTGTATATAATTAAATAGTGGATGAGTGCATGTATTATCAGTAATAAATGTAATAATCACATACATTATATTATCGACAGTTTTCTTCTAACAAAATTGCCAACGAAATTGTAATTTTATTTCTATTGATATCTATTTAAAAAAAAGTTTTTTTATACACATACCAATTAGGTACCTATACAAATTTTCATTGTACTAAAATATAAGTACTAGATATTAATTGTATTCTTCTTTAAAAAAATTGAACTAATAGTTGATTCCATCAAAATGTTATCAGATTACATCACTAAGAAAGCGATCTAGCTAAATTCATTCAAAAATGTAATCATTTTACTTCATAGTTTCAATAAACAATAAAATAAGCATCGATAAATCTAAAGAATGCAATCAAATAATTAAAAAAGACGAAAGGGCCTCTACATGTGTACACATACACAAAAGATTATAATGACGGAATTTGGCACAAAAATCGGATTATGGGTAATCAAACACACTGTTACTGTCTGTCCTTCGGGGCCCCCTGAGGATGGGGCCCCGGGCACGGGCCCCGTGTGCCCTTATGGTAAAGATAGTACTGGTGATCAAGTAAAATTAGTGACAAATATAATGGAAATGGCATTGTTATTCACTGGTAGCCACAAGACAGCATTGAATTCCAATGAATGCTGTAACATTGACTTTTGTGAGGAAGGAAATTCCGAGGAGTGATTGTAATGTACTATAAATTTAAAGAGATTTCGTTAATATGACGACTGCAGGGCGAAATTGTTATCTTTGAGCAAACTCTGAGGGGGGAATATGTAGATCATACTTAACAACTTTTACTATGGGGCCAACCCCGAAACGCGAAAAATAATCTGCCGTCTTATACATTTCGGTGAATCAGAGTAAATGTTTTCCATAGAACAGCTAATTTTTTTCGCAATTTCAGGGTAGTTAAAAGTTGTTCAGTATGACCTACATTTCACCCTGTATACCTTCCAATAAAACCTTCGAATTCGCAAACACAGGTTTTGTATTTTTTTAAGAATTGGACATAAAAAAGCAAGTAACACAGCGGGACATAACGTTATTTTATATGCCATAAGTCTCAGAGCATTAAACTCAAGGGTTTTGCAATTTATTTATTTTATTCTTATTGTTATTTTAATCGGACAAACAGTTTTTATTCTCTACAGTTTATAATACAATCACCTAGATATTCTACCCCGATAGCTACGGTGGCTAAACATAAGTATTTTGCAAAGGTGCATTGACGTCAGTAAATCTAGTAGTAAGTAGGTAATGACACTAATGGTTAAATTAATATTACTTTTCATCACACTCGCTTAGTAAATGTGGAATTGCACGCAGGTTTAGCGGCAGTTATAGAAAAAGCGTTCTCCCTAGGGAGTAATGAAGTTTCTAGTGCCATAATTAACAGTTTTTTGTCTTTATACTTAATTTTTGTATCGCAAGTGTGATGAAAAACATTGTGTGTAACTCGGGGCGTAATAATATTGCAAACTCGAGTCTATAAATCGCTCCGGCAAGCCGTCGCGATTTAACTTACTCTCGTTTGCAATATTCAACTTCCGCCCCATGTTGCACAATGTACTATTAGTTTCGTAGTGACGTCCGCGTAGATGTGTTCCAAAAAATCCTTTTTAATACGAATAGTTTTAATAAATTTTACTAATTGTTTGTTAACTGCGGGCGATAGGATAGTAGGTACATTTGCTCTGGCATACCCTTACATTGTATATTAGCAATTATTACTCTATTGCAATCTCGTTACATTTCCTGAGTTCACTGTTTGCTGATTACTCAATCACTTAACATTCATATTATAAATTACAGATAGGTTATGCTCATTATTAATAAGTAGAACAAATATAAATACCAATATTTCATATAAAACATATTTCTAGACAAATAATTCTGACCTTTTTCTTCTAGATAAATATTTTCAGCAATAAACAAAACAGTTAGGAAGAAAGGAAATATACTTTATGAAATTGTAAAACGAGACGTAATCGCGTATTTAAGTTTTAAGATTTACCTCCGATGTTTCGAGCACGGCGTTGTCCCCGTGCCTTCGGGGGAAGACTGGCTAAAGTTGACATCAACATCTTCTAGAGTTTTACAATTTAATAATGTGTAAAAATCGTTAAGGTTAGATCAGTGAAATATACCTTATCATGTAAACCCGTGGCGAAAATCCGAACAAACGCGAGGTAAATGAGTTAGATGACTAATTAGTATTTAAAGGGGCCTACTGATTAACAGTCCGATGGACGGTATCGGCCTGTCAGTTGTTCGGAACTGTCAAAATTTTGTTCTAACTGACAGGCCGATACCGGCGGACTGTTAATCAGTGGGCCCCTTAACATGTATTTTCCGCATAATTATGCATATTGTGTCAAATAGTAGAGGTCTGCGGGTACGGAAACCTGAAATGTAGTCTTGAGTGGGAAAAGTGGACACCATATAACATATTTTAATAACTTGAATCGGAAGTCTAGATTAGATTACGAGAAAAAATAATCTGAGATAAATACTGCGTCGTAATTTTATCTACGTACAATTACTTCAACCTTTTATGATAGGTACAATATAATAACGTCGGAGGTAAATCTTAACATACGCGATTAAGTCCCGTTTTACATTATAGTCGTTGAAAAAGTAAATTTTCTAAAGCATACATTTGTTTAAAGACTTTAAAGTAACAAAGTATACATTTGCAGATATTTCGTTCACGGTAGTTAGGCACAGATTCGCTACAGCGGCAGCTACTTGCTGTTAAACCTAATCGCTATGTAAATGTGACTAGGTATATGTACATTATATTGTAGTGTCATTCAAATATGTGGAGGTAATTATCTGAAATCTAAAGCAGATAAAGAATAAACAATTACTGAAAATTATACATATATTTTTATGTATCGTGTATTTTTTTATAAATCATAAATTTATACGAGGTTTAACTGATATGAAAAGATTTGTTAGGTAACTACCAGAACATAACTTTTAATTTTTTTGATCGGCAATGTATAACGTAGTTACGTACGCCGCCGGTAGGTACTCGTACAGTATAGCAATAAATTGTGAGAATTTATAGAAGTGATACATTTCGTGCTGAATTATTTTATAAGTTTAAATAAAAGTCGTACATTTAAAATAAAACATACCATTATAGTATCTGTACTAACTACTCTTAGAATATGTAGTTGATTAAACATACACGCTATAATCGGTATATATCTCATGCGACGTCAGCTTCGGTGGTGCGGTCACGTTTCGCGGATAAACGACCAGCGTGTGGCTAAGCGCATCTTTTATTCTGAGCTTGAGGAGGGCAAGCGGAAAGAGGGTGGCCAATTCCTCAGGTACAAAGATGTGCTTAAGATGTGAAAAAGTATCGTATAGAACCCTCGCGGTGGAAGCAGCAGGCAGGCATACGTACAGAATGGCAGGCTGCGATAAATGCCATGGTAACTGAATTTGATTCGCGACGGCGCTTAGAACTAGTTGCCAAGCGCGACGAAATAAAAGCCAAACCACCTGCCGCAATACATTATAATTACACAAATGGTGTGCTCGCGTTCGCGAACTTTTGGTACCTATCTAACAAGATCGGCTACGTGAGAGCACACCAGAGACAGCAACGGAGTTGATAGCAGTCGCCGAGGCCGAATCGGCCGTGGGAGTTATTTAATCGTAATACGTAATCATATATTAATTCTATTTATTATCTTTACTAAACTCAGCCTCCATTAATATTATCATTATTTATTTAAATTCAGAATACGCATCACTTAAAGACGTATAACACAGAACTAACTAAACCCAGTGTGTGCTAGTTAACATATAGTGATACTGATGTACTTAAATAGAAGAAAAGTACTTATTTTTGAATAAATCAAGACAAAATGAGAAACGGCAAGCGTCCTAGCATAGATGAAGAAAAAGAGGAATTGAACCCGGAAAAAAATGGATGGTGAGTAAAATTGTGTCGTTCTTAGCTAAAAGGGACCATTGTGTGATTGTTAAGTTGATTAACGAACTTTACAAATACGCACTAAGGTCCTTTTTTCATGGAGATCGCCTAACCGTAAGCGGTTGTTGTAGCTTGGGCCCCTGGGGACACTTCCTCTGAATGTCAACTGAGGACGTTGACCCTTGGTGTGTTCCCATTTGTCCCCGCTCCACTTGACCGCCGCCATACAGGGGGCGGGGTCTAATGGGAATGAATCATATGAAGCTTCTGTTCCCATCTGTGCCCGGCGGGGACAAATGTACCTGATCCACAAAGTACTGATATTACAACTTACTTACTTTTACATTCTAATTTCTTTCGTTTTCGTTTGTAACGTTTTATTGAAATTTTTCTAAGTAGGTATTTTGCCTTACAATAAAACCTTCTAAAGTCGTAAACTTTTTTATCTTGTCTGAGACGCCTGATAAATCTATAATGTCAAGTGCACCGATATGCCTACGTACTCGTATTATCTATAAGATAAGTGCGCACACGTTGTTATATTGTGATCGTCTGATCGGCCACGTGATTCTTCCCGTGAACACGCGCTCTCTTTGTTTATTAATAAGAAGGGGGACGATCACTTTTTATACAAACGTACAGTCAACTGTAAAAATATGGGTGTAGACAACTTACTCAAAAATATGTCCCATAGTTCTTAATTCACTGACATAAGAGTTATGGGACATATTTTTGAGATGATTTGTTCACCCATATTTTTACAGTTGACTGTACAAACGTAGTCCTCATTTTCCTCCCTGGATATTGACATTATGACCATTATTAAAATTACTTCAGCTGCAAAATTGGGGGCACTAGAAAAAAAAATGTTGATGGCTTTTCTGTTAGAGGAAAATGTATGCAATTTACCGCCTTATCTCATCTATTCAAGTTATCCCGGGTTTATTTATTTATTTAAGTACTTAGTCTTAGGACGTCCAAGTCACGGTACAAAAATACAAATACGTAAGTACTCAATATTGTAAACATTATACCTACTTATAATTTATAATATTTAAAATAAAATAAAAAATCTTGCACATAGAAGATATTTCTATTCCTAATATGTATTTGCAGTAGGTTTCTACAAGAGTGTGACCCGTTTATTATTTAGGTAAACTGTATCAATGTGACCTCCTTTGGAACCACCTCCATTGGAACTGGAACAATTCCTATTGTTCCAATAGTAATATTAATTAGTTCATTGTGTCAAGCAAATACATAAATTCAAATATCAATAGGAGCTATATATTATTTTATTTATTTCGTAAGTAAACGACAGTTGCTACAACAGACGATGCCTATATCCAGTTCCAATGTCCTCTAAATAAGTTATCTACTTATCTATTGAGAAGAACAACCACTGTTCTTATCTAATTTATTATTTTATCGATAAATCAGCGCACATCACTAGCTGCTCCATTGACGGTAGGTATTATCGACAAACTCACGAATCTCACGATGCGCTACCACGAGATCACGCTCGGTGAATGTTGACAGCTCGAGTGAAAACAGCGTGAGATTTTGACGTTGCGCGCGAATTGCGCAAAAAAAGGCGCGAAATTCAAATTCGTATAATTTAAAATAACCGGCCAAGTGCACCTCGCGCACGAAGGGTTCCGTACCAGGACGCAAAAAACGGCAAAAAAGTCACCTTTGTTGTATGGGAATATTTCTGCCCCACTTAAATATTTTTGTTTTTAGTATTTGTTGTTATAGCGGCAACAGAAATACATCATCTGTGAAAATTTCAACTGCCTAGCTATCGCGGTTCTTGAGATATAGCCTGGTGACAGACAGACGGACAGCGGAGTCTTAGTAATAGGGTCCCGTTTTTACCCTTTGGGTACGGAAACCTAAAAATGATTGAAATGAATGAAAACAAGTTGCAGGGACCAGTGTAAAATAGCGTATTACACGGGAAATCGTATTAAGCGGGTCCCATTGCGTAATATTTGAGTGAAACAGGTCCCTGGTCAATACCCTTGTAATCGCAATAGTCGCAATATAATATTATTAATGACTTATTTATATTTGTCATATTGTTGATACGGAATCACATGACTGGGTATATGGAGCATTTCTAGATAAAGGCAGGCATATGCAACCCTCTGACGAAATCGTTATTTTCTGGACAATGGATTTTTACTTAAAAAAATCTAGAAAATGCACGCAATGTAGGGTAATTGCGCCAGTTTACCGTCCGGTGTCAGTTTCCGTCCACTTGACGGATTAGCAAATAATACATTTCATTTATAATTTGATACTTGCGAAATATAATTTTTATGTAGATAGATAAATTGTTTAGATATTAAGGATTGCAATAAGTCCAAATTTTTGGAGCAATGAAGGTTTATATTCAAATTTCGTCAAGTGGACGAAAACTAGCGCCGGACGAAAACAAGCACAATGACCCTATATCGATCATGATAAGCAATTGCGTTGCCCCTGGTCACTTGTAAAATCAGATTGGATATATGGAAAAAGTATGAAGTCAATTACGTTACTTTATGTAAATTTTTTGTAGAAAAGCATTAATAAGTATTCAAAATTAATATACCATTTATTACGTTATTCAAAATAACGATATATCAAACTATAATATATGAAAAGTAAGTATAAAAAATGTAGTGCATTCGAAATTAATCTCTTAAATAGGTAAAAAAAAAACTGGTTTTGTGTATAACTAGTTTTGTCGCTCTGTATAATTATATTACGCCACATTGTCCGTTCTAAAAACTTAGGCATTGGTTTTTGCCAGTTTGTACGAACCAGGCTTCCATGATACTAGTCAGTGAAAATTTAAAGTGATGATCAACATAACAAAATTGAGGCTAAAATTTTTTGTGATATCTATTTAAATTATTTTTGGTATAAAAAATGTTGATAACCTATATAAATATATTTTTAGCATTCTTTAAAATTTTGCACTATATTTTTTGTACAAACCAATCACAAACAATATCTTGCTACAGTGACAAAACTAACAAAAGTTCTAAAACAGTAAAAATATTATAAACCTACCTATAGACGAGAAAAAGCAATCGCATACAAAAAAAATCGTTTTGACCTTTTGTAAGAGTGTGGCGGTTTAAAATTGTGGGTTCTAAGTTCTAACCTCGCGCCTCGGTCGTGACGTACAGAGCAGAAAAAAATGTTCTCGAATAAAATGCAAGAAGGTGACTAAAAATTTGGTCAGGACAATATTTGAATTTCAATTATTTATTTATTTCGAATCTGAGATAACCATACAGTTTTGATCGAATCTGAGAGGAATAGCAACTGTTGGTCCAGCGATTACAGTTTAGATAAAAGCCAAATGGAGGAAATAATGTACAAATAATGATTTAAACTTTCGCAATTTGTATACAATATAAGTGTAGATTATATTGTATACAAATTGCGAAAGTTTAAATCATTATTTGTACATTATTTCCTCCATTTGGCTTTTATCTAAACTGTAATCGCTGGACCAACAGTTGCTCGTCCATCCGCGACGTTGCGTTATCGAGCGCCTTACTAACCACTAGCTCACCAAATCTGCCCCAGTTATACACCGACTTTCTTATAAATCGAGTAACTTGCCCGCAAAGTACTAGTAAATTAAATAAACAGGGACTCGACCATGAAAATCTGTCCGGTTTGTCTGGTTTATTCGTAAAAAAATTACCTACGTGAAATTTTAAGTGTCAAATCAAGTGAAATTAAAAAACACTCCAAACAAGTCTAGTTCAAAATATCAAGAAGTGAAAAATTGTGTGTGACTTATTTTCGGACAAATTTAAAGAAAAAAGATTTATTAACCGTGAAAAGTTGCGTATAAACTATACTCTCATGGACCTAAGTAACTAATCAGATCACATAAATAAATAAAGCTTACTTGTAATGTGATATTTCAGAGTTTCTTTTAGTGGTGAATAAAATAAAATCGAGCAATAACTTCATTTAAATATCGCGTTTACCTTAAACACTTCCTTAAAGTGTAGTTTTATGGTTCAGAGTGATTAGAAAATTACTTATTTTTACGGATTTCTTGAAAAAATCAATTTAAAGTTCCTTTTTTGCTGCCTGTGTATTTTTAATCGAGTTTGTCGACAATGCGAATGAGAAAAACGTTTATATTTTTCGAGTCGGATGTGAACCGTCTCGGAGAGAGAGAGCCGCTCTTACAACAGGATTGCGAAAATGATTGGCAAGTTACTTCCACACCAAGTTTAGCTGTAGCCTTACCACGAGTTTGACACTGACCTGAAGCTGACATATTCGCTAGCGTGTGCGTAACTTGCTTTCTATGCATCTCGCTCGTACTGGCATATTAGTATATATAGAGCGGGATGTGGAGAAAGTAAATTACGCAAACGTTAGCGAATATGTCAGTGTCAAAGTCGTGATAGCCGTATTGGCTACCTACGAGTACCAATAGCTAACAATAGTTTTTGAAGAATATTTTTAAAGACATGTAGAATTATTTTCTTAGTGTACTCTTATAGCGTGCGTGCTGATACTGCTGATTTGTCTAAAAGATTATTCAAAAACTACGAAATTTTCAACATTAAAAAAATACGAAAAAAATTGGATGGGGAACTAAAATTTCTTTTAGCTAGATGAAAAGTTGCTTTTTTCTTGTAAATATTTCCAGATATTTCGGATAATTTTCCCATTTTTTTTTTCCTTTTCTTAACTTGCTGCTGCTTTTCTTAATTTAAATTATTATAATCGCAATATAAATTAATAAATATTTCAATAAGATAATAAATGTACATATAATATAATATAATCGCAAAAATTTATATAAAATAATATAGTTACATAAAACTAGATCATAATTAGATAAATTTACTGAAAAATGTAAATAGTATAAATTAATGTTTTTATAATGAATCATGCATGATGTACCGTTTTCTATTGGAATTAAATGGCTAAATTATTAATTATTATTTCTTAACTTGCATTACTCGTAACATTTACAAGCATTCTTAGTTTTATCTGAAATCTAAAACAGTTCTTCCTAGATGCACTTTTATAGGTCCTTTCGATCGTCACTGATCAAAGTTAACCTGTGAAGTAACCGGAATGAGAGCCTAACCACAGAATAAATAATAGTACTAGGTACAGAAGACTCACTCTCTAACAAAGCGCGTCTGTTACGATCAGGACAGATATGGCCGCTAGGAGGCGACAGCGCCACGCGCGGCTTATGGCTAGCCACCAAAATTGGTGTGGAACGGATGTACTTTTAGCTACCTGTAACAAAGCGACGAAATCGCGGAGTGAGCCACGCCTGGCCCAACGCGAACAATTTCATTCGTTCGTCCGTCTATTATAAGTCCTATTATAACTCACTGCCTCGGCTTCGCACGGGTTGCACAAACAAATTATACACCTAACACCTAAACCTTCCTCAAGAATCACTCTATTGATAGATGAAAACCGCATGAAAATCCATTCAGTGGTTTTTGAGTTACATACAAACAGCGGCGGTGGGCTTTGTTTTAAGGTGTAGTGATAACTCTTCCTCCGAACCAATGCGCATTACTTTAGTGTTGCACATGTGTGCATATTCTCTGTGATACGGGCCAGACACTTGACATTACTTACACGTAATGTCAAGATTAAGAATTTTCGCTGCATATAACGATTCAGATTTTCTATACAAGAACATTACCTACTGAGACCAGGAATTCCCGCTTCTTGCCATACAGGTTTCATTTCATTTCGTTTAATCTTTATTGCACAAGGAAAATACAAACGTACAAAAGGCGGACTTAATGCTACAAGGCATTCTCTACCAGTCAACCTTCGGGCAAAGCAGATAACTTGTAACTTGGTTTCCTGTGTTCCCCCTAATGTTTTTTTTTGTTTTTTCTTGCAGGGCACGAGTGCGTCCAAGCCAGCAGTTTAACGTGGTGCGCCGCGTGTACCAGCAGGACGCGTTGAACGAAGACGCGGACTACCACGTGCCTGTTCGACCATGTACGTGTCAAAGTTGCCAAACACCAACAATATTGCTAGGAAACAAATCAAATTATTATTATACGAAAAAGGGACTGATTAGGAAACTAGCGACCCGCCCCGGCTTTCAGTAGTCATTAAAATCCGTTCAGTAGTTTTTGAATTTATCGGGAACATACTTCGATACTCCTCGTCCAGGATGTGAGCTGCGTACCTCTCGCATTCTCAAACTGATCATACCTTCTCACTGTACTGGTTTTATGACTAATTCTTTCGCCGTCCAGGCTAGTCGTCTTTGGAATTCACTCCCTCTAAATATTAGACAAGCTCCGAGTAAGTTTTCTTTTAAGCGGTTGTTGCGTAAGCATTTGCTAAAACAAGAGTTCGAATAATATCCATCATTATTATATTTATAGTATGTATTGTATAAATATGTAGTAGTTTATATATATTTTATTTATTTATGTAGTTTATATGTATAGTTTGCTTTTTTATATTCACTGAATAGGTATATTTTGTAACGGTGCGTGTAACGAAGCGTTACACTATCGACCTTCATACTATTTCTGGCACCATACAAATTCTAAATTCCCTTTTGAAATTCATATCCTATTCCAAATTCCATTCAATGATTTTTATTTTCAGTTCGATCACATACTCTGATCGATAAACATCATTTAATCTAACAGACTGTACTTCCCAAGTTTCTAAACACGACCGTTTAAGTGTGATTTTTAGGGTTCCGTACCCAAAGGGTAAAACGGGACCCTATTACTAAGACTTCGCTGTCCGTCCGTCCGTCCGTCCGTCCGTCCGTCCGTCCGTCCGTCCGTCTGTCACCAGGCTGTATCTCACGAACCGTGATAGCTAGACAGTTGAAATTTTCACAGATGATGTATTTCTGTTGCCGCCATAACAACAAATACTAAAAACAGAATAAAATAAAGATTTAAATGGGGCTCCCACACAACAAACGTGATTTTTGACCAAAGTTAAGCAACGTCGGGAGTGGTCAGTACTTGGATGGGTGACCGTTTTTTTTTGCTTTTTTTTTGTTTTTTTTTTTATATGGTTCGGAACCCTTCGTGCGCGAGTCCGACTCGCACTTGCCCGATTTTTATTAGTAAACGTAATAATTCATAAGTGCGTGCAGTTCAGTATAGTGCTCGTTTTGTGGCCCTGCACACCTTCCAGATATATATCTACATCATCACCAAGGCACCTATTGTGCCTTTTTATTTAAATAATAAATACCCCTCATCGCTCTGGATCCTGCCTTTTCATTCCCATCATCCCCGTGAGGCTCCTCTACCTGCCCCCTCACATATTTCTCTCTCTGCACCAATTGTAGATGTCTGTTTGGCCCTATGGTTGACTGGTAGAGAATGCCATTTGGCATTAAGTCCGCCATTTGTACATTTTTGTATATACTTTAATAAATAAATAAACATACATACACACAAACAGGCAGACGCTGCGAAACAGTCCTTTGTTTTATTAGGTGTAGATTACCTCTGACGTTTCTAGGATGGCATTGTGAGAGTTGACCAGAGGACGCAGTAAGCTTTTAAAAAGATTAGAGATAGTTAGAGTTAGAGAGAGAGAAGAGATAATGGTTATGTTCTCTGCCACGATTGAAAATGGCGCTGTTTCTATCCCAGCCCTGGGCACTGGAGGCCTTCGACACTTTTTCTTTTGTATATTCTGATATCTATTTCAGTTTACCAATAATATTTTAAGTTACTTTTGAATTAATCCAGTTTATTAGGCTACACAATCGCAAACTGTCAAATCCAAGTCTAAGATTACTAACCAAAAAACAACCTAAGTGTTATTCATTTAGAATTGCTTTTTGATTCTCCTTACTGACCCAATATCTCATCAGTGGAAAGCAAGGGGTAACACCAGTCTTCTCTTTTTCCAGGGAAATACCACGTGAAGAAATGCTTTCGCGAATGCGGCATATCAAAATGCATCTGTGGCATCCTTCCCATCATGGACTGGCTTCCGAAGTACAAGCTCAAGGAGTACGCGATTGGGGACTTGACTGCCGGAGCAACTACTGCCGTCATGCATATTCCTCAGGGTAATGTACACTCATCATAAGACAGACGAAATATTTGTCCTTCCCATCATATGGCTTCAGAAGTACAAGCTCAAGGAGTACGCAATTGGTGACTTGACTGCCGGAGCTACTACTGCCGTCATGCATATTCCTCAGGGTAATGTACACTCATCATAAAACAGACGACATATTTATCCTTCCCATCATATGGCTTCCGAAGCACAAGCTCAAGGAGTACGCGATTGGGGACTTGATTGCCGGAGCTACTACTGCCGTCATGCATATTCCTCAGGGTAATGTACACTCATCATAAGACAGACGAAATATTTGTCCTTCCCATCATATGGCTTCAGAAGTACAAGCTCAAGGAGTACGCGATTGGGGACTTGACTGCCGGAGCGACTACTGCCGTCATGCATATTCCTCGGGGTAATGTACACTCATCATAAGACAGACGAAATATTTGTCCTTCCCATCATATGGCTTCCGAAGTACAAACTCAAGGAGTACGCGATTGGGGACTCGACTGCCGGAGCGACTACTGCCGTCATGCATATTCCTCAGGGTAATGTACACACATCATAAGACAGACGAAATATTTTCCCATCATATGGCTTCCGTAGTGCAAGCTGAAGGTACATAGATACATACTAAGCTATCTATATGCCAGATTATTTGGACGACCCATTCATAATAAATCTTTGTTATTACAAGTAATATATTTTTTAGTGCGTGTTTGTAATAAAAATGTTGTTTTCTAGGTGTTAAAGCAAATAAATCAAACATATGGAAACCATCTGTGCAAGTTTTATACAAATATTGTGTTTTTTAATTACATGTACGACGTATTTCGACCACAGATTTGATACAAGCACAGAATTAATACGTACAGAATTCATACTGTCTTACAAAACCGATTTTTGACAGCGGAAGGTGCAAATGCAAAATCCTAACATCTCCAGCGTCCAAATAAAGTCTGGCAAATAACTTTGTCAGTAGAAAAATGCGCGAAATTCAAATTTTCTATGGGACGATAACCCTTCACTCTTTATTATCTACTGACGGAAGTTGCTTGACAGACTATATTTTCTTATTTTTTTAATTTAGACTTGTCTGGTGGGCTGCTAGAGGTAAATAATCTCGGAAAAGTCATAGATCATGAAAAAATTAATAGCATACCATTGCCTCTTACTTTTGTACAGTTACAGCATTGGAATATACTTGGGAGGTTTTACGGTAGGTACCGTCTTTGATTTATTAATTAATAAAACATTTTTTCCAGGGATGGCTTATGCGATGCTAGCGGAAGTGCCCCCAGTTGCGGGTCTGTACATGGCATTCTTCCCAGTATTGATCTACGTGCTGTTCGGGACCTCACCGCACATCTCTTTGGGGACCTTCGCTGTGGCCTGTCTTATGTCTGGAAAGGTATGTAGCGCCATCTACGCTGTCAAATACAAAGCACGAATAAACTTTATACCTAGGTACATCTTATACAGGAAATATAGGGGTATATTTCCATACAAAGTAACCCGTTTTCATTGCTCTATTAATTGTAATGTTTTTGGTTCATATTAGCAGATATTAGCAAAAAATATTTTTGTGGAGAGATTTTACGAACGCCTTGTGTTTTGTAACAGCATAGACCGTAGACCACATTATTTCGAAAGACGTACAGCGCGATCTACGCTGTCAAATACAAAGCACGAATAAACGTTATACCTAGGTACATCTTATACAGGAAATATAGGGGTATATTTCCATACAAAGTAACCCGTTTTCATTACTCTATTAATTGTAATGTTTTTGGTTCATCTGGCGCTTTTACATACATTTATAAATGGTCTAATTAGTTACAATGGCATATGTTTACAATTTTATTTTTTGTATTTCCATGTTTTTATTGCTTTATTTAACTTTAATAAGTTTAAAAAGAATTGTTTTTTTTTTATGTATCTTCCAGGTTGTAAGCCAATACGCGAGGATGCCAGAATTAGATAATATTAGCAATATTACAAATGTAACGAATGTTGTTACAGGTAAGTCGTATAAGTCACTACATATATATACTATTTATGCTAGTGGCGCTACGCAGTTACGTGTATTAAGTATTCCCTATTGAATGAGTTTTTCAATTTCTGTTGCGTTTGTTTTCCGTAGTTAGCTTTTATTAATAAATTTTCAAAATGTTTTACAGTATTTTTGTCAAACATTTCAGATTCAGAGAACGGATCTATGGAGTACACTCCAGAGCAAGTTCTCAGCGTGTTATGTTTAACCGTCGGCATTATGCAGGTTAGTATTATCAAAGATCTATGAAGTGTATAATGTAAATAACGGCAAAGAAAAAAACACGCCTCGGAAAAAAAAATATGCTCGAAAAGATGGCGTCATACCTTTAGCTTGTACTCGTGTAGATGGCGACACTGTTTGATATTTAACAATTTTAACACATATCAGTGAAAGAACATGGGTAAAAGTAATCCCGTGTCGAAAGATAACAGTAAAATTACTGTGACTGCAAAATGTACTATGACAATAAGCCTCTATCTACTAAATTCTCTTTGGTATTATAGTTAAAGTAACAAATCAGAAAGAAACAAGCGAAAAAACGTCTTTTTGTTAGGAGTGGCCAATTACTATAACAGTCACCCTATATTAAACCCCCCACACCCTGTATTATTATTATTATTATATTGTTATTATATTGTTAAGTTCGCCTTTGTACACATTTACTGTATTCTCTCTGTGTTATGTAAATGTGTACAAAGTGTGTGTGTTTTGTGCAATAAAGTGTTTACTAGTACTACTACTACTACTATTATTTCCAGACTTGTATGTGGATGTTCCGACTCGGAGCGGTATCGACGCTACTCTCAGAGCCGCTGGTGTCCGGGTTCACGACCGGCGCGGCCTTCATCGTGATCGCCTCGCAGCTCAAGGACCTGTTCGGTATCAGGATACCCAAGTTGTCGGGGAACCATAAAGTCATACTTGTAAGTATATCCATAGAGTAATATTTATAAGTAAAGAAAGATTGGTAACTCCATACATCAGTTTTCTTACCAAAACGCGAGTTATTTCGTAGTCGACATCTAACGTCAAGTAGTGGAATTACCAGTACCGCTACTTGACACCGGATGTCGCTACTGACGAAAAATGTACTGCTAAAACAATTACAACTAATATTATAAGTAGGAGTTGAAAATAGAGTTCCGGAGACAAGAGTGCTCACTCCATACGTCAGTTTTGGTACCAAAAAGATTAGTATTTTCATAGTCGACATCTAGCATCGAGTAGCGGAATTATCAGTACTTTAAGTAGCAGTAGTAGTACTGTCAAGTGACAATAGATGTAGCACCGACCGGAAAGTCTAATGCTCAACAACATAAGACTTTCCGGTCGGTGCGATCAAAGGTTTATTCTGTGCTACAAGACATATACAAATTTAATTGTTACCAATATAATATTATTAAGTACTGCAATTGAATTATACTAATATAGCTGGTCAAACAACTTTGTCAGTAGAAAAAGGCGGACTTATGGGACTATATTTTTTAAATTTGCCGCTTTACTACTGACGGAAATGGCTTGACAGACTATATAATCATAATCATAATAATCATAATCATCATTTATTAATAATATAAAATTACATGTCAAATAGGTACTACAATATGTAGGAAGGTATTACATAATATTATTCTTAAACTGAAATAAATGTCATATACTAAGAAAAAGTGACCAAGGCCTCCAGTGCCCCAGGCTGGAATCGAACCAGCGTCCTCTGCTATCGCGGCAGGTGCCTGAACCACTCGGCCACCGGGCCACAGCGACATTAGTCAAATTTTCCAAGTATATGCACTTCCTACTGAAGGCTTGTGGCGCCCCCTGGCCATCTCTAAGGTAGAACAGTATGGTTCGAACCTTCTATCTGGATCATTCTCATGATGATACCGAGCTAGCGAGAGAGATGGCGCTGCCAATCAATACTATGAAGTATTTGAACAAATTAAATTATCGGCCCGGTGGCCGAGTGGTTCAGGCACCTGCCGCGATAGCAGAGGACGCTGGTTCGATTCCAGCCTGGGGCACTGGAGGCCTTGGTCACTTTTTCTTAGTATATGACATTTATTTCAGTTTATAATTTATATAGTAGTGTTTCTACTTGATAAAAACAAATTAAAATATTTTCTGAAAAATAATTTAATTTGTTCAAATACTTCATAGTATTGATTGGCAGCGCCATCTCTCTCGCTAGCTCGGTATCATCATGAGAATGATCCAGATAGAAGGTTCGAACCATACTGTTCTACCTTAGAGATGGCCAGGGGGCGCCACAAGCCTTCAGTAGGAAGTGCATATACTTGGAAAATTTGATTAATGTCGCTGTGGCCCGGTGGCCGAGTGGTTCAGGCACCTGCCGCGATAGCAGAGGACGCTGGTTCGATTCCAGCCTGGGGCACTGGAGGCCTTGGTCACTTTTTCTTAGTATATGACATTTATTTCAGTTTATAATTTATATAGTAGTGTTTCTACTTGATAAAAACAAATTAAAATATTTTCTGAAAAATAATTTAATTTGTTCAAATACTTCATAGTAATATTATTCTTATTCTATGACATAGGTTTACTTATAAATAGCTCTTTGTGGTCATAGAACGTCTGCTCGAGGAGCCAGTGTTTAAGTTTTAGGCCAAGAAAGGTACGCTCGGCTAGTATGGCGGAATGGAAATAATTAGTAATAGCTGAAATTTTCGGTGTATGGGACAGATAATAAATCTAGTGATTACGTCGACACATAATCCAAATAAATATATTACATTTAGGTATTTAAAAAAAAATGTAAAAATATAAAAAATCACAGAAAGTTTGTAAAAAATATTAATAACATTTTTTAAATTTATACTCATAGAGAAATATTTGCTTTATGACATTAAGCATGAATCACACAAAAAATAATTCTGTATCCTACATTTAAAGTAAGTAACCTACGGTTATTATTAAATTCAGTATATTTCCGTTCTCAAAAATGGTAATAGGCTATTTTTTCTCTCATTATTTCCAAATTACAATAAGTACAAGCGTTGCAATTTAATCGTACACTAAATAATACCGTATGGGAGGTTTTATGGGGTTGTGCATTAATTGCCTGGTTAAAAATGGTAATAGATCAATATCATATGGGATTTTTATTATGAGTTCTCCTTCATCGAATACTGTAAAAATCGGCTTGAAATATGATTCGTAACACAAAAAACCATCAAAAACGTTATCGTTGCTTTAAAGTTGCCGCGCACGAGCCAGCGAGCTAACGCGATTGGTCGTTGCATGGAGCGGGGCGACGGAACGATGAAACTTCCATCGCCCCGAGCGCGAATATTTAAAAAAGTATTTAGTATATTTACTATTTACTCGGTCAAAACATATGTACCAGTGAACGTAAAAAATATGGGAGACTAGATTCGAACTAATTATCAGCTTTAATCTGGGCAAGAGTGCTGTAAATAAGAAAGTAAATTTTACGTAATTGCAGGCTTTCCGTCTTTGCGTGCGCGTTAAATTTAATACAATAATAGGCCAATTATATAGGGCTATTATACTGACACACACCCAATTTGATAGCAGAAAAAGACGCGAAATTAAAATTTTCTTAGGGAAATCAAATCTTCGCGCCTATAAGTTTAAACTTTAGGTTTCAATAGCGGTCATTTAAGTACCACCCCTCACCACTAAAATGTAATTATCAAAAACGACAGTTGCTAATGTTCCCCAAAGTAAGCATTTCTAGTTAATGCTGCAATACAGTGGTACCGGGCACCTTGCGACGCAAGGCCGAGCAGGAATCGCAAACCTTAAAATATTTGCACTAATTAATTGAGTTAGGATTTTGTTAGTACTCTTTAATTGAATAGCAAAAAATATAAGTTATGCATTAGAAATACCGTTTTTATTCGATTTTTAATTAAGTAATTATTGTTAAACTTATTTTTACCGTGTGGTGTCGGTTCAAATTTCACTAGTAACATCATTTGGCGACTAGGGCAATAAAAGTCGACACCACAACCAACAAATTAACAAACAACAATAACCAACAAATTAACAAACAACAAAAATTTGCAGTAATATTCCAAAACTCGAGTGAACGCAAGCGCACCGAACCGTGTCGCTCCCCTGACGCGACTCAGTGTCATAAAACGTAAGGCCGTGGTATTAACGACAGCGGATAGCTGAGCGGCGAGTGGTGACTGCAGGCGGCAATAAGGTGTTCAGTTAATGTTTTTATAATTTGAAATGACTTCGTTTCCATGTAGAAATAACCAAACAGACTTTAGAAGCATTTAATATTTTATTTGTGGCCGTATAAATTATGTTTTATTGGTAAATTAACTACAATTATTCATATTTGTGGATAAAACAATATACATACTATAATTAATACTAAATTAACATTAAATAAATACATTATTTATGACATAAAAATACATTGCGCGTATTTAACTACTTAGCACTGTTTAATTACGATACTTGCAAGCAAGTAGTAAAGTATATGGCTCCATCCTATCCTGTACCACGATATACAAGCGATAACATTTTTGCGACAGTTTTGTATAGATAATGGATTTGTCGCTAGAAAATTACGATATCGAGATAAAAGTCAGGTCTCTGAGCGCTATTGAAACCTAACGCTATACATGTTTTAAATTTGCCGCGCTTTTTCTAGTCAAGCTGAATGTGTTTCACTATAGAATAGTAATCGAATTGGTTCAGATTTAACGTTTAATGCATATAAATAACATAATTAGTAAATAACATAATTTTGGACTAAGTACATTATACATACCTACATGACATCAGGCTATGGTTTGGCGCACCGTGACCCTGAACGGCGCGGTAATGTGTTACGGCTGTTAAGTGAAGTCCAGACGGGATGATCAAATCGACCGATTTGATCAGAAATGAAATTGGGGTCAATCTCCAAATTAAGCAACAATTAAACAACTGTACCGATATTTGGAACCTCAGAATAATATACCCGGCCGGATACCGGATAGTAACTTTGCTTGATTTCAGAGTAAACAAATTGGATTTAAGAAACAGTCACGGTCATATTGTACATTACTCGTTTATTATTTCAAAACAATTTAAACATCCACTCACTTGCACGCGTAGGTACCTACTCATTTCGAACATAGAAATGAGTCCGCGCCAATGTTCACCACGAAACAGGTTAAAACCTGCACAATGCGCACCTAAAAACCGAAATGTAGGTATTGTTAAATTTAGTTTGTAGTTAATTAGTTTTTTGGTGTAAGTGTATGAACCAAGGTCTGAAATAAATGATTTTTTATTTTTTTTATTGTTCCGCCGGCCGAAGATTCGGCGGTCGGATACCGAATATTTGGACGACGGTCGGGCCGAATATCCGGTATCCGACCAAACAACTATCCATTGCATTTCTAATTGAGAGTGGCAACACTATCGTAGGTCGTATTGCCCTTTTCTAGCATATACGTCCCTCGCTCCTACACTCCCACCACACAGGCAGGTTGCTTTGTCAGTTATACAAGGCAAATTTTCAAGTCATTGGCATGCTGTTTTTCCATCTGGAAGGTCGTGAAGCTAAACTGCTGGTGAGTTTTTGAATTTGTACCTCAGTTTAGCTGACTATATTGAAATAGTTATTTATTTTACAAGAGGGCAAAGTTGTTGTTTAACCGCTCGTGCTAATATTGATACTTGAGCAAGTAAAACATTCGAAACATGGAATCTTGAGCGTTGCGAGGGTTTCAAAGCACGAGGGTTAAACAAAATTTGCCCCAAGTGAAACACAAAATGTTTCACCACACCAACCCGAAGCAAATATTAAATGTAAAAATATCATACAAAATCAAATACAAATGAATTTTATTAAATATTTATGATTTAAAAGTCAATTCTACCAGCAAACATAAGAAAACAACTCAAAATTTGCATTTGATTCCTTTGCCTCACTTGTGAATAAAATGAAACTTTGCTCTCAGTCTTTGAAGTGCAAAGTAAGCCTTTCCGAGCTGGTGTGAAATAAATAATTAAAATTTTCACGCCACTGTTCGGAAATGTGGCAATAGATGGTCTAAAACCAAGCTGGAAAGTAGGCAATAGTTGTAGCACTTGAACCACCACTACTACACTCGCGTGCAAAAGTATTGCATCACTTTGCATTTTTTCGTCCGCACCCAATATCTTTGTAATTCTATACCCGATTCTGAAAATGTTGGTATCAACTGAAAGCTTATAATGTAACGCATTAGAAAAATGGTAAATTCAATGAAATTTCGAATCTGAAGACTATAAAAAATCATAAAACTGAAAGTAGTCGCATAATGCTCCAAAAATAAATCCGGAAACTTGAGAATAAAAGTCATTTTTTTAATACAATATCGTTTATTATTATTAAATTAATACTTGGTATTGCCACCTACAGGCCTCCTTTCACAAACCAAGTGGTTTTTCATAGACGTAATTAATTTTCTAATGTGATCATGAGGAATAGCGTCCCACTCCTCCAGCAAGGCTCCCTTCAACTCCTCAACATTGACCAGGGCAGGATTCCGCTTTCGAACCCTCCTTTTTAGGTAGTCCCACACGTGTTCAATGGGGTTAAGGTCCGGGCTCATCGCTGGCCAGTCCATTGTGTCGATGCCCACTTCGAGAAGGTAGGCTGCGGTGGCCCTAGCGGTATGACACGGGACATTATCCTGCATTAGGATGAACCCCTCATCAAAAATACCGGCATAAGGAACAACATGTTCCTCCAGGATATCAGTGATGTACTTGGCAACGGTCAATCCACTGTCACGGCCCCCGCCAGGCACGAAAACCAGTTCTGTCCGCCCGTCGTAGGAAATGCCGCCCCAGAACATTACGGATCCACCGCCATAGGCGACCCTTTCGGAGAAGAAACATTGAGCGAACTGTTCTTCTGGCCTTCTGTAGACTCTTCCTTTTCGGTCACATCCATTCAAACACATTCTGCACTCTTTCAAGAAGAGAACTGGGGTTCATTGCTCAATGGTCCAGTCCTTGTGATTTTCAGTAAACTCTCTTTAGGCTGTACGGTGTCGCGCCAGCAATCTGGGCACCGCTGCGGGCCTCCTGGGTGTCAAGTTCGCTTTCTTAAGTCTTCTTCTTATTGTCTACTCACTGGCAGCCACTCCTCGTACCTCACGCAGACGCTGCTGGATGGCAATGCTGGTCTGGTGTCGATCTCGGAGAGATGTTGTGACAAAGAAGCGGTCGTCCCTCTCTGATGTACACTCTCTGCGGCCGCTTCTTGGTCTTGAAGTAAAGGATCCAGTCCCCTGGAACCTCTGGTAAACTCTGCAAACTGCAGATTGGCTTAAATTCAGCTCGGCAGCTACTGAACGTTGGCTACGCCCCGCTTGCAGGGGCTGGATGATTTGGCGGACTTCAGCTTCAGTGGTTTCCATTTTTCCAGGTCTTTTTCACGGGAAAATACGCGGAGATATGTAACGATCGACTTCTGATAAGTGACTGATAACAACCCCTTCTCTACCCCCGTTTTATAAGGGTCAAGGGTAACGCAACTCGTGCGCGTGATAACGTGAAACCGCTCACAAATCGGGAAAATGCCGATAATTTAAAAAATACTGGGCCGATTTCCATGTTTTTTTACTTTTCGTAAAGCTAAAACTTCAAGGAACATGATTACATTAAAATAATTTAGAGAAATTAACCAGTTTACAAATATATTGGATGCGGACGAAAAAATGCAAAGTGATGCAATACTTTTGCACGCGAGTGTACAATGTTTCATTATTATCATCATCTGTCATTGGTGACAGTTCGCTACAGCAATGAGTATAATTTAAAACATAAAAATCAATAAAAGGTCTTTTTTGGCGCAACTTTTTCCTTCAAAAATAAATTTAGGTTATTTATAGGACCAATTTCTTGTTTAAAAAAAAACGAAATGTCAAACTATTCATTCATTCAGTCAGTTCATTCGATTCACGCTTAAGGCGTTTTTTACTTTTGTAGATGTTTGTGGTTTTTTTAGCAAAAACGCTTCTAAGTTTAGAGTCCGTTTGAAGCAAACAACATAAAAACGCCTCTTAAATGTGATAAAAAAGAAAAAAGGCGGGATCGGAAAATTCTCACTGAATTGGATAGTACTATAAAATATAAGAAACACGTATCTACGCTCGCTATAAAAATGAGTTCTTCTAGTGAAGAAAATGATATTCTTACGCTGACGCCTACCGAAATTCAAGAGACAGCACAGGCAGTGGCTAGTAATTTGCTACCAGAGAAATCGCGGGCTAGTACTTATAGTTATCCAAATGTTTCCTTATTTCCTCGCAGTAGTCGTGAAAAGCACTATGTAATGCCTCGGCCGGAAACGCTAAAGATGGAGTCGTATTATTCGAGGGCCTCCACCAACGTGTCGGCCCTCAAACTCACTCGTCCATCTTTTAGCGGTTTTCCGTCCTCTCCTACAATGTACTATAGTTGTCCGTTAAATTATCTAGCAAATAAAAACGATCCGGAATAGTGATGTGAAAGTGCAAGAGGATATTAGAAAGAGAGATGCCTAAGAGTAGCATACCATAATGAATACATGTGTCTTAGCTGTATATTGTATTGTTATAAATAATGTTAAAAATGCTTTATGTTGTTAATGTGTTCCAAATTGTGCTGCTTTGGCATTAGCTGTAAGGTGCAATTTGTTATTTGAATTAATAAATAAATACAATAAATGTTAATTTTACAAAATGTACCTATCAAATTGTATACTTTACTATATATCTCTCTCCTCACAGGTGTTACAATAAAGGGTGTACGTACTACATTATTAATTAAACACTCATAATATAATTATATTACATACACATAATAAGTATATCATAGGATATGTATAATCACATTGGTTTGGCGTCTTCCCACCACCAGGCGATAACAAACATGTTTCAATATTATTCTTAGGTTCCGAATATCGGTACAGCTGTTTAATGACAGCATTTACACAAAAATAAAACGCTAATTAAATAACTTATCATATTCGGAACTACAGATGCAACGGATAGTTGTTTGGCCGCATACAGGATACGGGAGGTACGGCCTGACCATAGGCCGAATATTCAGTATTCAGCCGCCGAATATTCGGCCGGCGGAAATATTCAGGTTTTTCAGGTGCGCATTGTGGAAGTTTTGGCCTGTTTCGTAATGAACTTTCGCGCGGTATATAGGTCTATCACTAGGTACGAAATTAGTGCGCGAGCTAGTGAATGGAACGTTTAAATTGTTTTAAAATAATAATCGAGTACGATTATATTCCGATATCAAGCATAGTTATTTAGTACCCTTATTTTAGTATCCGGTATCCGTCCGGATATTAAAATAAGGGCGAGATAGGATACCGGATAGTAACCGAATATCCGGTGCATCTCTATTCGGAACCTAAATTTTTAATCCTGCATGGTGCAAATATGTATAATATTGAGACAATGACTTGAAAATTTGTCTTGTATAACTGACAAAGCAACCTGCCTGTGTGGTAGGAGTGTGGGGTAGAGAGGGAGGTATATGCTAGAAAAAGACAATACGACCTAGGGGCTTTCCATACATGACGTCATCTATTTTTGACGATTTTTGTCGCCCCCCCCCCCCATAAAATCATCAAAAAATCATGCTTCGAATGACACCGTTTCCACCTGCGTCATGCTACCATCATCCGATGTCCAGACCCCCCCCCCCCCCCCAATTTGAAATGACTTAAATTTATGAATAGCCCCCTACGACAGTGTTGCCACTCTCAATATTATTTATTCTTAGGTTCCGAATATGGTAAGTTATTTAATTAGCGTTTTATTTTTGTGTAAAACGCTGTCATTTTAAAGCCGTACTTTTCGCCTTATTGCAAAGGAGTAAGGTGCAAAAGTGTAAACATATATTTCACGTCGACTCTTATTATACTATGTTATACTTATTATGGAACTTACTATGTTATACTTATTATGGAACGTAAACTATGAATTGAAAGAGCACGAAATAGTCAATATAATACGTTTGTTGAAAAAAAAAGTCTACAGACGCTTAGGCGCGAAGGGTTATTGTCTCATAGAAAATTTGAATTTCGCGCCTTTTTCTACTGACAAAGTTGTTGGATAGACGTTAATATCAAATTAAAGAGTGGGCCTACACACTTCGCTGTGACAGAATGTGAAAGTGTCACCAAAACTGTCAAATGACTACGATAATAAGTATTCCTTTTATAATGCCACTCCACACTATGCCATTCTGTAATTAAATAAGAACGATAGATAGTCATGCGCAATTTTTATTTTTGTAGTGGGTCATAATTGACGTATATAATTACGAATATAATTTGAACATCAACCAATAATATTGGATATGATATCAGTTATTTTTAATCAGCTATCATTCACGCGCGCGTTCATTTTGCTCAGACTTGGCCGCACAAATATTTGGTGCGAGCGAGACGCCCGCGCACGTTCGAATTGGCCTGTCACTTGTAGCAACTTGTAGGTAAGTACATACTTACCTACATACTATCCACGCGTCCTTGGCACGAACTCCCGCCACCGCCCGCATTGAAACTGTCCCCGCGCGCCGCAAGGAAATGTAATCCTTAGCATTAGCGCAAATAGTTCAAATTTGGTAGTTTCATTTAGCGAATTTGATAAAATGCACATATTTATTACATTGACCATATTTTTGTGTGATTATGTATTGAATATCACTTTGAACGTTATCAGAACAAAGTCTGCAAGAAATTATATCTATAACCATTTTTTCTAGCATGTTTAAGGCGTAAATATATATACAAGTGATACAAATGATATTGATGTCGGATTCTCGGATAAATAGCTTAATGAGGTAGTTTTATGGTAATTCAATCAAAGACCTAATTATTACTTTTTTTTTATATCAAGTCACGACGTATATCCGTGAGGCCCCGCCATTTATTGAATGAGTTATTTTCCGTGTTAATATTTTGACTGATTCCATTGTCGACTCATTATAAATATTATTTTCGTCACGTTTACGAACTAAAAATACTATTACTATTTTTAACAAACAAGAACGGCTCTTTTTTTTAACTATTTTTTTTTACCTACTTCCGGACAGAAAGTTTTTTGGATTCGAAAATAAAGTATCTTAAAATGATCTAAAGAACAGGAATAAAAAAAAAATTGCCTATTACTAATTAATGTTTAACGTAAGCGTATCTTTACTGGAGTATTTAGTTTTGAACATTGACGCACTTTTTGCAGTAACAATTTCACGCGGAAGGCAATTGTACACTTTTCGACCCATTACATGACTTAGCTTTTTGGTTTTCGCGAGTCTGTGCGACGCGAGTGGCAGCATTCCAGCGCGCGCGCTGCGCATTGCGTACCTACGCGGGGCTTCGATGATTGGATTGGAGTCTACTTCATCACGTGTATTTATTGCCATTTGCATTATTAGAAGCGAGGGAAGCGTGAGTATTCCCAACGACTTGAACAGAGGCCTCGCGGAGTGACATTGAGGGACGCGAACTATCGCGCGGACGGCGCGCTTTTGGAGCCGGAAGACTCTCTCCCAATCGGCGGCACCGGCCCACAGTTCAACTCCGTACTGCAGGAGAGCGTGGACTGACGCGAAATAGCACGCTCGGACCATTTCAAATGGAAGTACTCGAGCCAGCCGCTTTAACGCAAAGCATGCCGTTGCGAGTTTCTTGCACATTTGGTCTATATGGCCACTCCAGGTGAGGCAGCTGTCTAGCTCAAAGCCAAGAAATTTGGAGTTCATTACTTGGCTGATTACAGTGTCATTCGCAATTACTGACAGCTGCCTAACCTGCCGCCCAGACAGATCAAAGCCGATGTAATGCGTTTTGCTCGTGTTTAGGATAAGTCCGTTAATGTCAAACCAATTAGAGAGTGATGCGGCGATCGAGTTAAGTTTGAGTTCGAGCTCGTCGTATGTAGGGGCGGACACAACAACAGCCACGTCGTCGGCATACATGAAGGTCTCTCCGCCGGTGACCGCCTCTGGCAGGTCGTTCAGAAGTATAGAGAACAGAATATTTGACACCGACGAGCCCTGTGCGACGCCCATACTTGTGGTCGCGGCGTCAGATCGAACTGTACCGCCATCAGAGACCACAACCTGTGTTCTGTTCCGTAGAAGGTCAGATAACAATGTCAGGGCTGATCCTTCGAAGCCGTAGTGACGAAGTTTGCTAGTCAGCACTTTGTGATCCGCAACGTCGAATGCCTTTGATAAGTCGCAGCATAAGACTGCGACTTGGTTCCTGCACTCGCGGGCCTCTGTAACTTGCCGAATCACGGTCCGAGCCAACGCGGTTGTTGAGCGGCCTTTTCGGTAGGCATATTGCCTCTCCGACAGCGCATTTTTGGAAGATAGAAACTCCGTTAATCTGGAACTTAACCCGAACTCAAATATCTTAGCTACCACTGGAATTATTGCTATAGGTCTGTAAGCGTCGATATCCTCTCTCTTTCCTTTCCCTTTGAATAACGGAGAGATTCGACTTTCTTTAAGTGGGTTTGGAAAGATACCTTCGCACAGACACCTGTTATAAACTATGGCGAGTACGGGTGCTAGTTCCGCGGCAACGGAGTGGACTAAGTTCACAGAGATGTCAAAAATATCTCTAGTTGGTTTTTTAGCTAATATATGTGTATTGTTTGTTAAAGACAGTGATCGAGGTGTCGAAAGCGCTGCCGAACACCAACTTGGCGGCCGTAACCATCTCCTTCGTCGTGTGTCTCGTGATAGCCCTGAACAACGAGTTATTCAAGGTAATTAAAGACAGTGATCGAGGTGTGTAAAGCGCTGCCGAACACCAACTTGGCGGCCGTCACCATCTCCTTCGTCGTGTGTCTCGTGATAGCCTTGAACAACGAGTTATTCAAGGTAATTAAAGACAGTGCTCGAGGTGTCGAAAGCGCTGCCGAACACCAACTTGGCGGCCGCCACCATCTCCTTCGTCGTGTGTCTCGTGATAGCCTTGAACAACGAGTTATTCAAGGTAATTAAAGACAGTGATCGAGGTGTCTAAAGCGCTGCCGAACACCAACTTGGCGGCCGTCACCATCTCCTTCGTCGTGTGTCTCGTGATAGCCTTGAACAACGAGTTATTCAAGGTAATTAAAGACAGTGCTCGAGGTGTCTAAAGCGCTGCCGAACACCTACTTGGCGGCCGTCACCATCTCCTTCGTCGTGTGTGATAGCCTTGAACAACGAGTTATTCAAGGTAATTAAAGACAGTGATCGAGGTGTCTAAAGCGCTGCCGAACACCAACTTGGCGGCCGTCACCATCTCCTTCGTCGTGTGTCTCGTGATAGCCTTGAACGACGAGTTATTCAAGGTAATTAGACAGTGATCGAGGTGTGTAAAGCGCTGCCGAACACCTACTTGGCGGCCGTCACCATCTCCTTCGTCGTGTGTCTCGTGATAGCCTTGAACAACGAGTTATTCAAGGTAATTAAAGACAGTGCTCGAGGTGTCGAAAGCGCTGCCGAACACCAACTTGGCGGCCGCCACCATCTCCTTCGTCGTGTGTCTCGTGATAGCCTTGAACAACGAGTTATTCAAGGTAATTAAAGACAGTGATCGAGGTGTCTAAAGCGCTGCCGAACACCAACTTGGCGGCCGTCACCATCTCCTTCGTCGTGTGTCTCGTGATAGCCTTGAACAACGAGTTATTCAAGGTAATTAAAGACAGTGCTCGAGGTGTCTAAAGCGCTTCCGAACACCTACTTGGCGGCCGTCACCATCTCCTTCGTCGTGTGTGATAGCCTTGAACAACGAGTTATTCAAGGTAATTAAAGACAGTGATCGAGGTGTCTAAAGCGCTGCCGAACACCAACTTGGCGGCCGTCACCATCTCCTTCGTCGTGTGTCTCGTGATAGCCTTGAACGACGAGTTATTCAAGGTAATTAGACAGTGATCGAGGTGTGTAAAGCGCTGCCGAACACCTACTTGGCGGCCGTCACCATCTCCTTCGTCATGTGTCTCGTGATAGCCTTGAACAACGAGTTATTCAAGGTGATTAAAGACAGTGATCGAGGTGTCTAAAGCGCTGCCGAACACCAACTTGGCGGCCGTCACCATCTCCTTCGTGGTGTGTCTCGTGATAGCCTTGAACAACGAGTTATTCAAGGTAACCAATTTAAATAGTAGATTGTACAACAAGGGCATAAAGTGACCCATTTTTACCCGAGGCAATTTTTTGGTCTGAGCGAAGCGAAGACCAAAATAGTAGACGAGGGTAAAAATGGACATTTATGCCCTCGTTGTACACTCTGCTTTTCACTTCGATTGCGAGGAAAATATACAAAAAATCAAATATTTTAGGTTATTTTAACGTATTTATTCAAGACTAAAGAAAATTGTTCTTGGGCCGGTCGGAGGCGCGGGGCACGCCGATCGGGGGCGCGCCGGCAGGGCTGGCAGTTTGTATGGCAGAATTTGGACTTTATTGCTAAGTCAATAAGGGTCGTAATAAATGATTTTACTTTATGCTCTAGAGCATAAAATGCGATTTTATGTCGTCTACGCACGACATAAAGGTGCACTTTTTGAGCATGAGAAGTGAAAAGGATATTTTTAGGGTTCCGTGCCCAAAGGGTAAAAACGGGGAGTTATATATATCTTTGCTATTACTAAGACTCCATTGTCCGTCTGTCTGTCTGTCACCAGGCTATATCTTCATGAACTGTGACAGCTAGACCGTTGTAATTTTCACAGATGTCGTATTTCTGTTGCCGCTATATCAACAAATAGTAAAAAGTACGGGACCCTCGGTGGGCGAATCCGACTCGCACTTGTCTGGTTTTTTATGTAAACCGTATTATTTTACCCACATGTCTACATATAGTCTGTATCTTTAGGTATTTAAATAAAAGTAAACAAACAATTTGTACATTTTCGGGTAGTTATAACATTTATTGGTTAACCAACCAAATACAAAACCGCCTGGATCTGTCACTGGACGACCTGACTTTAACCTACTTTATTTTGATCATGTAATGTTTTCATCTACCCTCAACTGGCTTAAGGAGCCATTTGAGGGTAGATTTTGTTTGACTATTATTTAAATACCTAAAGATCCAGAGTTTAGTGTGGGGGGTCAAATTAAATGTTAATGCAACACTGTTTTTGTTTTAATGTTTTAACCTTTTCGACGCCGTGTCAAATACAAAAGCTGTCACTCGGACGCCACGTCACCGAAGTGTCAAAACTGAAATTGAACTTTATGCATATGCACGTAGGTCTATGTTGCTCTGTGGTCTGTGCCCGATTAATCGGTCTTTGGCGTTGAACCTGCGGTGCGCATATATCGGTCATTGGCGTCCAAAAGGTTAATGTTTATTTAGGCACAAACGGTACAATAATACTTACAGATATTTACTCAATTCTTGAAATAAAAAACATTTTGTATTTATATTTGCAGCCGTGGGTGGCTAAACGCTGCCGGGTGCCAGTGCCCATCGAACTACTGGCCATAGTCATAGGCACACTCATCACTAAACTTAGCGGGTTGAAAGAAAAGTTCGGTATAGCACTCGTCGGGGAGATACCTACTGGGTAAGTGAAGAAATTTTACATTGAAAATACTCTTTTAATAATAATAACGGAACGTGTTTAGCAGGCGTTCTATATGACATTAAAGCTCTCCAAAGGGCCTCTACATGTTGAATATATATCCCCACGCAAGCATATCAAAAGACCGGGATTTGTAAGCCCGTTAAATCCAAAATGGAGTTACGAATAATAATACTAACGGTTATTGCTTGCATATTGGTGTTCATACAGATGTTCTTAACGAATAATGTTTCACAATATGACAACCTGTAAGGGTGTTGGAATTTTATCTAACACTAACACATAAAACAATTATAACGTACAAATTACAGAATACACAAAACAAATAGTAGAAACAAAAAATTGTTAAAATTATCATCCAAATATTCTTGTATAGAATAGAAACAATTACTTATTAAATAATTAAGTCTTATTTTAAGCGATCCTTGAAAATTTTATGATAAATTTGTATTTCTTCGTGTCAGTATGTGAGTTGTTTCTATTTATTTATTTTTATGTAAAAATGCTGTCAGTTTTTTTTTAATTTCTCTGATATTTTGCGCAAGTAATGTTTATTATATACTCTGGCACACCCAGTTTGTCAGTAGAAAAAGGCGACAAATTTAAAAAATGTAGGCACAAAGTGTTGTGCTTCCATAGAACATTTGAACATTCGACTTTTTGGCAATCTAGGTGTGCCAGTAGTTACTTTGTACCCCACAGTTTCCTTTTTATTCTTCTTTGACCCAGGTTACCCACGCCATTCGTGCCTCCGCTGGAGCTCATGCCATCAGTAGCAGTAGACTCCATCACCATAACCATGGTGACATACACCATATCCATGTCCATGGCGCTTATATTTGCGGCCAGAGACAAGTACGAGGTGGATTCCAATCAAGAGTTGTTGGCTCTGGTAAGTTGACAAGGCCCTTCTTGCCCTATAGTTTGTATCTTTAAGTATTTAAAAAAGAGTATACAAATTCTACCCTCAAATGGCTCCTTAAGCCAGTTGAGGGTAGATGAAAACACGATCAAATAATGTAGGTTAAAGTCATGTCCTTCAGTGACAGATCCAGGTGGTTTTGTATTTGCATTGGTTGGTCAAATAAATGTTATAACTACCCGAAAATGTACAAATTATTTGTTCACTTTTATTTAAATACCTAAAGATACAGAGTATAGTTTCCTCAGCTATTTAGGTAGTTAGTAGAAACCTACGCATGAAAAAAAATACCAAGACTTCCAGTATCAAGGGGTCCCATTTTGTTTAAAATTGGTCCTTTTATTTGTAAGACATCCATTTCTGTTTATTATAAGCGTGTCTATTTAAAAAAAAAGAATTCAAAATATTTAATAATGTACGAGTTCGTATAGTCAGCATCAGATGCGAAGTGGGCCCAGTGTTAACCTTTTTGACGCCAATGATAGATATATCCGCACCGTAGACGGATTAATCCGTCACAGACCACAGAGCAACATAGACTTACGTGCATATGCATAAAGTTCAATTTCAGTTTTGACACTTCGGTGACGTGGCGTCCGAGTGACAGCTTTTGTGTTTGTCACAGCGTCGAAAAGGTTAAACCTTCTTGGCCCGCTTAACTACGTCATTTCCTTCAGCTATCAGCTTTTTATGAGTGTATTAATTTCAGGGCGCCAGCAATGTAATGGGCTCATTCTTTTGCTGCGCACCGATCTGCGCGAGTCTGTCGAGATCTTACATCCAATATCAGGTAAATAATTGTTTATTATATTTTTGTAGTATTGCTTATTATATTTTTGTATATATGTTCAGATGGCTTTCTTATAAATTCCACTTAATTTGTGCGACCTAAATGCGATGTCAGAGTAGGTACATACAATATTTTTTGTCTAAAATATCATCTACTTTTACTACTGTAGTCATATTTAATACGATACTGATTACATCATTCAATAGGTCATGAGTACCTACTTTGGATACACATTGTATGCTGTATAATTTATTATAAGGTAATACAGTTGTAAATAATTACTAGCGACTCGCCCCGGCTTTGCACGGATAAACCTTAACACATTCGACACCGCGTACCCGACTCTCGGGCACTCGTAAACTTTACTCAGATGCCGGCATACCCGCTAGTCGGGCAAGAGCTATAAACCTACACGCGACGCCGAAGTGCCCGACAGGCGGGCAAGCATCACTACCTCAGGGCTGCCACTGCCACTAACAGAAAAAAATGTAAGTCTTCTGATTATTATGTGGTCGAAAAGTTGGTACAGTTGATTATTATATTTTATTACTTCACTTTGTATTTTTATTTACTTTACCTAAATGCGATTACAAAATAAAAATTCTTATTAGTTGGTTACGTGAAATTGCATACACGGGTATGTATCAATAGGAGTTAGAATTAGGAGAAGAACAAAACGGGGAGCCTAAACAGATGAGACAGCAGATTTAATTTTATCCACATACTTATACGAAAGTTACTTGGCACAGCCCTGAGCGTCCGCCGCTTGCCCGACTAGCGGGTTCGCGGCGTGCGGCATTGAGTTGCACGTCGTTGCCCGACTAGCGAGTACTGTCGGTTTCTGGGGTATTGTTTGAAATTTTGCCTGGTTGCGAAAGTGTTAATCACTTAATGAGTAATATACTTAAACCTTCCTTAAGATTCGCTCTATTGATAGGTGAAACCGCATGAAAATCCGTTTAGTAGTTTTCGAGTTTATCGCGAACATACAAACACACTAAGCAGACGGACACGGCGGGGGACTTTGTTTTATAAGGTGTAGTGATAATGTAATCAAAACATTTCTGTTATCAGAAAACATCAACTACTAGTGAAGAAAGTGTTTTCCAAGATTATAACGTTTTGTACATATTGTGATTTTTTTTTGTTCTAGGCGGGTGCCAAAACCAATCTAACGCAAGTAGTGAGCGCGCTGCTGATATTGTGCGTCCTGCTCTTCTTAGGCCCGTTCTTTGAGGACCTGCCCCGCTGCGTGCTCGCCTCGATCATTGTGGTGTCTCTAAAGGGGATGTTATTACAAGTTTTGGACCTCAAGAGGTACGTAGTAATATCTGAGGCCTGATATTTTAAGGACATAATCAGTGGCGTAACTATAGGATGGTAAATTGGCATAATGCCACGGACCTCCGGCCTGAGAGGGCCTAGACCGACCGAGGGGCCCCCAGTGAGCACAGCCCCACTGCCTCGGGCCTTAGTTGGTACTTACACCACTAAATTTAATCCCTTTTACAATTGTTTTGTTTATCTTTATGAATTTCTAGAGGATAAATGTATTGTAGAACTCCTTTATTTAGTTAGGCGACAGTTTCAATTTTGGTGCCGTGACCAGGATATTTGTACATTTTGTACATAGCGTTATTTTTTAAACCTATGTTTGACTGGAGAATGCAATTTGACATTAAGCTTTCCCAATCACTTGCATGGTTCAATATTTATGTTTTACGTAAGTATATAAACTGTTGGTCGTTTATCCTTCTTGGCCTAGTTTATAAAACTATTAACATTTTAATTTCAGGTTCTGTTATCTGAGTAAATTGGACGCAGCCGTTTGGCTTATTACCTTCCTCATGACTACTCTCGTCAACATCGATTACGGGTAAACTTTCCATTTCAATTAAATGTATATACTCGTAGTTCAGGCACGAAGTTATTACACACCTGTGTAATCATGGTAAAAATATTTCTAAAAAATCTCTCGACATTCTGAAATAATCTCGAAGGTGGCTCGAAATATAAATCAGAGTTGACAACATTTTACATACTACATTCATACTTATTTTAGTGTTGATAGTAGTGGTACCTACCTGAAACTCATTCTTAAAAAAAGAGTTTGTGGTTCTACAATTGTAAAGTTTGTTATATATGTTTGTGTTATATTTTAGGTTAGTAGCCGGTCTATTAGCGAGTGTGGGGGCGCTGTTCATTCGCTCTCAGAAGCCGTACACCTGCCTGCTGGGGCGAGTGCTGGAGACAGACCTGTACCTGGATATCAAGCGGTACCGAGCCGTAAGTACATTTTTTGGTATATTATTTTAATAATTATCTGAGATCAAGGTAGTGCCGTTAGCTTAGGTCACCCTATATATAAGAAATAAGAGCGCCCTCTTGACAATGATCATATATTACTGGCCAGGCTTTAGTATGAAGTGGATAATAACATTAATAACAATGACAAGGACGAGGTGGTGGTGGTATATTGTCGGTCGTAATATTCTTACGTTGGTTTGGATAAAATTGAATCATAGCTCCCAGACGAATGGTCCGTATCCAGGGGATCAGGAGTAACCGCCAGGGTTAGCACTCGGAACGTAAAAAACATAAGTATAATAACAAAATCCCAAAAAGGAAAGTAATGATTGCAAAACAGAAAATGTACAGCAATACCTTGCATAACTCATCAGTCTTGTTATTTACAATTTCATACGAGTCTGTCACCTTCTAGAGAAAAAGCTTTTGTGTGTGTAGATCGTAAGTCTTTGTATATGTCGGCGGCCGGTCGTAAAAAAAGGCAGATCATGAAACTCCTAGGCATATCGTGAATCGTGAAAATCATTGCCTCGTTTCCGGAGTCGACGGAGCTCCGCGTTGCGGGGCTTCTATTTATGGACAGCTTACCCTTCTATTCGGGGATCTGAAGCAACCTAACGTACCTATCCTACATATCTATTGGTTTAATATGACTACCGTCAAAACATTACACAGGAACTTTACGATCGGGCGTCGACATTATACACTTTATTATTCAGAGTCTAACATATTTGTTATAATTTTCACCAAAAGAAATGTACCAAAAACATTTTCAGGTAAAATGTTGCTAAGGGTGGTATTTCACCTATCCAATTTCTTTGTCCAATGTGTATTGCGTCTCACATATGGCTTTAATGAGATAGTGAGAGGCAATGACATTGGACAAAGAAATTTGACATGTGGAAGACCCTAAGACGAGACCGTAAGGCTCGCACTGTCAAAAAGTTATCAGATCTCATGTAGAGCCAAGCTTCTAACTCTCCACGCCCTAACCCTACAAGCACTAACTTCACAAATTCTACACCTTCCTTAGTCAAAATATGTGTCTTGGCTTTCATAACATACATAACATAACATATTCATAACACTTACCTCTTGTATATATTATAAAGGGTGCGTTTGATACAAAATAAAACACAAATTCAAACCAACTACCATCATTTATCATTACCCACCATTCCCCTACTAGCCATATCCAATTCCTCCTCTCGCCTGACCATGACCAGAAAGAATCCAACCACGTACATAACCAGCCAATATATAGCTAGACAGACTACCCATCTATACAAGTCCAACACACTGACTTCATAGTCTAAGGAATACGGGTACTTTTTATATGGAAGTAGACGCATGGCGAATGGTTACAGATGTTCTTATTCTTTCTTGAATATTAGATGAAGATAATATTCTATTTATTCTTTTATACTTGTTACAGATATTGTTCTTATTCTTTCTTGAATATTAGATGAAGATATTATTCTGTTTTCTTTTATACTAGTATTAGTTTTTGATTATTCTTGCAATCTTCTAAGAGGAATAAGTAGGTTATAATATTGAGATCCCTGATTATGTGGACATGTTGATTAAGTTTCGGTTTTTGGTTGATCTGTAATTCTGTAATATTTTTGTGGGATGAGATAAATGGTTAGTTTATGTTGGTTTGTTTATTTTGTTATGACATGTTCTGACATTGACAAGTTTGACTGATTTACATAGGTAATAACTTATATTTGTTTGAAAAAGTTTGTATTAATGAAATATTTATTACTATTAGCTATTAGACTAGACTACGATGGACTACGACCACACTAACTTTACACAAACTTGGCAGTAAGAATGCAGACCATATGCAGACGTAGGTATCTCTATAAGCTCCATACTTGACATATAACACTTGGCATGAAATCTTAGCTTGTTTCTACTCTACGATAATTCGATGGGTCGATTGATACTTTTGACAGATATTGAATTTCAGTGCAATAAGTATACATTTAATTTACCCTGATACAAACAATTTTTTGCCATCACCCTCATTAAGCTCTGTGTTCAATCAATAACAATTAAACAATCAAAATTTTATTTTGAACTTTTATTTTATAAAAAAAAAGCGATTGCTACTGAAACTCAGGAGGTTATTTAATGTCGGTATTTCATATACTCCGTTTTTTTTTTAGATTAGAACTTTTATAACCCCAAAAATGGTAACTTTTTTCCTCCAAAATTAAATCTGAGTAACTATGTATACTTGGTCAAGCAGATCTTGTCAGTAGAAAAAGGCGACAGATTTGAAAAATGTAGGCGCGAAGGGATATAGTCTCATAGAAAATTTGAATTTCGCGCCTTTTTTACTGACAAGATTTGCTTGACCATCTATACTTACTAAATTATAGTGTCGTTTACATAGTATTGTACCGATTAGAGATCATAGGAACCCTAGAGCATTTCGGAAGAGAAAGTTAATTACCATTATTATCAGTACTTTTGAGGTTACAAAAAATGTTAAAAACAACAACTCAATTAACAAACATTTTCATCATTCCAGGCCGAAGAGCTCCCTGGAATCAAGATATTCCACTACTGCGGCGGCCTCAATTTCGCCACCAAGAACATCTTCCGGGAGACAATCTTCCGCAAAGTTGGCTACATGAAGCCTGTCGACCTCACACCTGAGGACCACGACAGCAACAATGGGACCATGACCAAGAGTGAGAGTTACGTGTGGGACCCCAGTATTGGGCAGAAGGTAGGGCGTTACAGAGTATTATAAAAAACAGATACTTTAGCAAAGTTGGCTACATGAAGCCTGTCGACCTCACACCCGAGGACCAAGACAGCAACAATGGGACCTTGAGCAAGAGCGAGAGCTACGTGTGGGACCCCAGTATTGGGCAGAAGGTAGGGCATTACAGAGTATTATAAAAAACAGATACTTTAGCAAAGTGGGCTACATGAAGCCTGTCGACCTCACACCTGAGGACCACGACAGCAACAATGGGACTTTGAGCAAGAGCGAGAGTTACGAGTATTGGGCAGAAGGTAGGGTATTAAAAGAGTATTATAAAAAACAGATACTTCCGCAAAGTTGGCTACATGAAGCCTGTCAACCTCATACCTGAGGACCACGACAGCAACAATGGGGCCTTGCGCAAGAGCGAGAGCTACGTGTGGGACCCCAGTATTGGGCAGAAGGTAGGGCATTACAGAGTATTATAAAAAACAGATACTTTCGCAAAGTGGGCTACATGAAGCCTATCGACCTCACACCCGAGGACCAAGACAGCAACAATGGCACCTTGACCAAGAGCGAAGCTACGTGTGGGACCCCAGTATTGGGCAGAAGGTAGGGCATTACAGAGTATTATAAAAAACAGATACTTTCGCAAAGTGGGCTACATGAAGCCTGTCGACCTCACACCTGAGGACCAAGACAGCAACAATGGCACCTTGACCAAGAGCGAAGTTACGTGTGGGACTCCAGTATTGGGCAGAAGGTAGGGCATTACAGAGTATTATAAAAAACAGATACTTTCGCAAAGTTGGCTACATGAAGCCTATCGACCTCACACCCGAGGACCAAGACAGCAACAATGGCACCTTGACCAAGAGCGAAGCTACGTGTGGGACCCCAGTATTGGGCAGAAGGTAGGGCATTACAGAGTATTATAAAAAACAGATACTTTCGCAAAGTGGGCTACATGAAGCCTATCAAACCAGATGATCATGCCAGATATGTTTCCACTTATGCACCTTATTCCTCTGTAATAAGGCGAAAAAGTAAACATATTTTTGACGGTCACTTCACAAAACAGTCTTACATACAATAATTTTATGGTCATCACCAGATGATCACTTTACCAAGCATTACTAGAGCAAATGCACGAGTAGCGAGTATAATACCTAAACCTAGGTGAGCAATTGAGCATATAATATTTGAAGAGTTCCCTCAGGTTAAAAATGATCCCGTTATCAGAATCAGACCATGAAATGATGATGATGTCGATTGGACTACATATTTAGATCAACTGTGAAATATAAACAGAAAAAAATTGTCCAAATCGGACATTTTGAAGTCTGCTCAAATACATTGCTCTTGAGTGAAGCTGCCTAACATATAACCGCACATCTGCTCTAAATATTACCAGGTTTAAGAAAAACAAAAACAAGGTGGTAAACTCGCCATAACCTTCTGATTTGTCCCCAGGTCCACTGCGTGATAATAGACGCGTCTGCGCTTTCGTACGTGGACGCACCGGGAGTCAAGACGCTCGTGGTAGTGTCGAAGGAGTTGGAGGCCAGTAACATTATGGTGCTTCTAGCGGGGGCCAATGGTAACTTATTAACATTGTTTTTAGGGTTTCGTACCCAAAGGGTACCCTACGACCCTACCCCCTACCCTACGACGGGACCCTATTACTAAGACGCCGCTGTTCGTCTGTCTGTCACCAGGCTGTATCTCATGAATCGTGATCGCTAGCTATGATGTATTTCTGGTGCCGCTATAACAACAAATACTCGCACTTGGCCGGTTTTTTACATTTAATCTTGATATATGTATGCTTCGCAACGCAATAAAAGCTGGACACCGGGCGGTAAGAGCGAATCCCAAACCAAATTGAACAAAAATCACGTGATATTTGTTCAACCCCACACCACGCTGTACCAAGCCCCACAGACAAGACATCCTCCAGACTGAGCATAGTAGCTCTACCCCCTCTGCCACGCATACGGTAGTTTTACTCCATTTTCGAGTCGAAAGTGTCTTTGTGTGACGTCCGTGTCTTTGAACGGACCAATCACGGCACGGGACCTCGCTCACCTCGTCCCCCGCACCCGCATTTTTGGCAGCATCGGTTTCATGAAATAATTGCTCTAAACTCGGTCTAGAGGAATCCTAGTCTATGACCAAGCCCATTAAAAATTTTCCTCACAATTCTATGTATTCCAGGTCCAATGCTAGAAATGATCCACCGCTACAACGAGTCGGAGCCCACCAACCAGCTCCGTATAGACACGTTCCCCACCGTCCACGACGCCGTGGTCTACTACAAAGTACTCGAAGCTAAGAGGGGAGCCTACCTACCCGTACCTCTCACTATCAATGAGTGACCTTACTAAGGGCCAGTTGCACCAACCACATTTGACAGACTGATCAACGTCAGCCGGCGCCCCCCGGCGCTTTACTATGAAACTTTCCATACATAAAAATTTAGCGAACTCTTTAACGATCCGAACAGTTTGGTGCAACTGACCCTTACTCGAGTAGAGGTAGGGTTAAACTAGGGACACTGTTCAACTAAGGGCCACTTGCACCATTTACTTACCCGGGGTTAACCGGTTAAACTTCGTGTTACCATGGTTACTAGTACAATTTGACACAGGGTTAACGGTTTAACCGGTTAAACCTGGGGTAGTGGGATGGTACAAGTGGCACTAAGGATCAAATCAAATTAACTCCGTGGTCTACTACAAAGTACTTAAAGTTAAGAGGGAAGACGACACAGTCCCTGTCACTATCAATGAGTGACCTTACTAACACGAGTAGAGGTAGGGTTAAATTAACGCAGTAGTCCACTACGAAGTAAACGAAGCTAAAAGGGTGACAATACAGTCCCTGTCACTATCAATGGGACCTTACTAACACAAGTAGAGGTAGTGTTAAACTCGGGACACTGGTCAACTAAGGATCAAATCAAATTAACTCCGTGGTCTACTACAAAGTACTTAAAGTTAAGAGGGAAGACGACACAGTCCCTGTCACTATCAATGAGTGACCTTACTAACACGAGTAGAGGTAGGGTTAAATTAACGCAGTAGTCCACTACGAAGTAAACGAAGCTAAAAGGGTGACAATACAGTCCCTGTCACTATCAATGGGACCTTACTAACACAAGTAGAGGTAGTGTTAAACTCGGGACACTGGTCAACTAAGGATCAAATCAAATTAACTCCGTGGTCTACTACAAAGTACTTAAAGTTAAGAGGGAAGACGACACAGTCCCTGTCACTATCAATGAGTGACCTTACTAACACGAGTAGAGGTAGGGTTAAACTCGGGACACTGTTCAACTAAGGATCAAATCAAATTAACTCCGTGGTCTACTACAAAGTACTTAAAGTTAAGAGGGAAGACGACACAGTCCCTGTCACTATCAATGAGTGACCTTACTAACACGAGTAGAGGTAGGGTTAAATTAACGCAGTAGTCCACTACGAAGTAAACGAAGCTAAAAGGGTGACAATACAGTCCCTGTCACTATCAATGGGACCTTACTAACACAAGTAGAGGTAGTGTTAAACTCGGGACACTGGTCAACTAAGGATCAAATCAAATTAACTCCGTGGTCTACTACAAAGTACTCAAAGCTAAGAGGGGAGACAACACAGTACATGTCACTATCAATGAGTTACCTTACTAACTCGAGTAGAGGTAGTGTTAAACTCGGGACACTGTTCAACTAAGGATCAAATCAAATTAACTCCGTGGTCTACTACAAAGTACTCAAAGCTAAGAGGGGAGACAACACAGTACATGTCACTATCAATGAGTTACCTTACTAACTCGAGTAGAGGTAGTGTTAAACTCGGGACACTGTTCAACTAAGGATCAAATCAAATTAACTCCGTGGTCTACTACGAAGTACTTAAAGCTAAGAGGGGAGACAACACAGTACATGTCACTATCAATGAGTTACCTTACTAACTCGAGTAGAGGTAGTGTTAAACTCGGGACACTGTTCAACTAAGGATCAAATCAAATTAACTCCGTGGTCTACTACGAAGTACTTAAAGCTAAGAGGGGAGACAACACAGTACATGTCACTATCAATGAGTGACCTTACTAACTCGAGTAGAGGTAGTGTTAAACTCGGGACACTGTTCAACTAAGGATCAGATCAAATTAACTCCGTGGTCTACTACAAAGTACTTAAAGCTAAGAGGGGAGACCACACAGTACATGTCACTATCAATGAGTGACCTTACTAACTCGAGTAGAGGTAGTGTTAAACTCGGGACACTGTTCAACTAAGGATCAAATCAAATTAACTCCGTGGTCTACTACGAAGTACTTAAAGCTAAGAGGGGAGACAACACAGTACATGTCACTATCAATGAGTGACCTTACTAACTCGAGTAGAGGTAGTGTTAAACTCGGGACACTGTTCAACTAAGGATCAGATCAAATTAACTCCGTGGTCTACTACAAAGTACTTAAAGCTAAGAGGGGAGACCACACAGTACATGTCACTATCAATGAGTGACCTTACTAACTCGAGTAGAGGTAGTGTTAAACTCGGGACACTGTTCAACTAAGGATCAGATCAAATTAACTCCGTGGTCTACTACAAAGTACTTAAAGCTAAGAGGGGAGACCACACAGTACATGTCACTATCAATGAGTGACCTTACTAACTCGAGTAGAGGTAGTGTTAAACTCGGGACACTGTTCAACTAAGGATCAGATCAAATTAACTCCGTGGTCTACTACAAAGTACTTAAAGCTAAGAGGGGAGACCACACAGTACATGTCACTATCAATGAGTGACCTTACTAACTCGAGTAGAGGTAGTGTTAAACTCGGGACACTGTTCAACTAAGGATCAAATCAAATTAACTCCGTGGTCTACTACGAAGTACTTAAAGCTAAGAGGGGAGACCACACAGTACATGTCACTATCAATGAGTTACCTTACTAACTCGAGTAGAGGTAGTGTTAAACTCGGGACACTGTTCAACTAAGGATCAAATCAAATTAACTCCGTGGTCTACTACGAAGTACTTAAAGCTAAGAGGGGAGACAACACAGTACATGTCACTATCAATGAGTTACCTTACTAACTCGAGTAGAGGTAGTGTTAAACTCGGGACACTGTTCAACTAAGGATCAAATCAAATTAACGCTGTAGTCTACTACAAAGTAAACGAAGCTAAAAGGGTGACAATACAGTCCCTGTCACTATCAATGAGTGACCTTACTAACACGAGTAGAGGTAGGGTTAAACTCGGGACACTGTTCAACTAAGGATCAAATCAAATTAACGCTGTAGTCTACTACAAAGTAAACGAAGCTAAAAGGGTGACAATACAGTCCCTGTCACTATCAATGAGTGACCTTACTAACACGAGTAGAGGTAGGGTTAAACTCGGGACACTGTTCAACTAAGGATCAAATCAAATTAACGCTGTAGTCTACTACAAAGTAAACGAAGCCAAAAGGGTGACAATACAGTTCCTGTCTCTATCAATGCGTGACCTTACTAACACAGAGGTAGTGTTAAACTCGGAACACTGTTGTCTATGACCTTACTAACACAAGTAGAGGTAGTGTTAAACTCGGAACTTTGTTTCTGTTTATTTGTGCCTGCTCAAGAACTGGACAAGCATCTTTATGGTTTGTTCTTCAAAATGAAAAAGTAATCGTCCTAGGTAGGCTAGGTAGGTAGGGTTCGGAAAACTGTGGCTCGCTGAAATGCCAAAAACTGGACCTTTCTATTATTAAAGTTACTAAATATAACTAAGATTGATCTAGAAATTAAGATATGCGCTCTTCAGAGACAATCCTTCTCAAAAGTTTGCCGATGTTTGCCGTTTCCTAGAGTCTAGAAGTACCTACAGTAAAAGAATTTAATTTCCGACCCATTTGGTACATTGTCTCAGTGACAATAGTATTGAGGTTTCTAGCGACTTTCAAATAGACAAAGTACGAAATGGGTCGGAAAATTATTCTACTGTACCTACTCGAATTTTGTGTCAATAAGCTTCTTTGTCTTCTAAGTGCCTCAATATCTGTAAGCTACATGCTTTGAGAGAGCCATGAATGTAAATAAACTATAACGACTACCAGGAATGATTAAATTCTCGAATTACGTGTAAATTATATTCGGTCAAAATTTAATTGGCACCGATTGATTATTTTATATTTATTTTTGAGTTTGTCATAAATAAAAAATGAGAACTTGATATATTCTTATACCAGTAAGTTGTTACTTATTTGTTATAGGAAAAATACTGGGAAATCTAACCTATAGAAAATACAGATAGTGTTCCTGTCTAGAATAATGTTTTAATTGTAATGCAATAAGGAATAGAATTCCTGGACAATAAAATAAAATAAGAAAATTATTTTGATTTTGTTAGCTTAAAGACAAATAGGTTTGACAAGAAAAAGTTACAAATAAACTATATTCTTTTCTCAAAATATTACGCGATATATTTGTGCTAAAATAGTACTTTTGTATTTAAATTATTGATAAGATGGTCCGTCCGGCTGTTAGTAAGTTTAGGTTTAAAGTTTAACGAGCAATATTTATTATAGTTATAGGGGTGGTGGCCGAGTGGATATGACGTCCGACTTTCGATCCGGAGGTCGCGGGTTCAAATCCTGGCTCGTACCAATGAGTTTTTCGGAACTTACGTACGAAATATCATTTGATATTTACCACTAGCTTTTCGGTGATGGAAAACATCGTGAGGAAACCTGCATACATCTGCGAAGAAATTCAAAGGTGTATGTGAAGTCCCCAATCCGCATTGGGCTAGCGTGGGGACTATAGCCCAAGCCCTCTCGCGCATGAGGGGAGGCCTGTGCCCAGCAGTGGGAAGTATATAGGCTGAAATTATTATTTATTTTTTTATTATTATTTATTATAATCAAATTATAAAATAAGTGTGCTTTTAGATACTATTCTTAACTTAGTTGACATTTGGTAAACCAGATTCAACTTCCAAACCTTTGAACATCTCATTATAACAAAAAAATTCTTGTAAATAAAATAAATAGTATCCGAAAGTGTTTAATAGATTGTTTAATTTTAGAAATGAGATTCCTTGTCTACACTTATTTTTTACTTATTAGTTAGAGCAGAAGGGACACTTTTTGACATAATATATAATATATGTATATACCTATTTCATGTAAAGCCTGTGCCATAGACAGTCAAAAGTAGAAGTACATAGTTGAAATTATATATAAAAGAACACAGAGAATTACAATTACAGCCACAATAATGTATCCTTTGAAATTGTTTTTTTATTTATTTATTTATTACTTAATTTGCACATTGGGTAAAACCTCATTTTAGACTTGACCTCGTTGGCGCTATTAAAAGTTAAGACGAATGTCCCTTTTGCCTTATATTTTGGCCGTTCTCGTATCTGTTCTACAAGCATCTCCCGGCTGTGCTAGTGATAAGTTCCGACGGTCAAAAATTCAAATGGTGCTTTTTCAATACTAATGTTTATAAAAATATACTATAACTGTGTTTCAGTCATCCCATACCGCAACGCAATCAAAACGTGTATGACACACAAGGCGAGTAAATATTTAGTACTCGCTAAGATGAGTAATGCGTAAAGCGGTACAACATATTGTAGCCGCATTTTTGACTGCTGAAGTAAATGACGTTAATGCTCTGATCCATACAGAGCCATATGCTTCAGCTGTCGGCTAATGTGAAAGTATAGAGTATTGTCAATTACTAGAGGGCAGTTACAATTTGGTGCCGTGACCAGGATAATTATATTTAAAACAAACCAAGCGAACTCTGATTTGACTTTGCAGTTACAAAGTGTGGCAATGCCACCATCTATATCAAATTCCTATAAATATTGACGTTTTTAGTCGCACTGCCACACGTTTTGTTAAAGTCGATGCAAAATTTTAACTCTTAAGTATATTAAGTTCATATTTGTTCATTGTTCAGAAGAAGTTTTGTCTGTCAAATGAGATGACTGAAGTCCAGTTAGAACTGTTATTAGTACGTTTAGTAAAGTACGGTTTTTCCTACAGATTATAGCTAATTTCATACTCGAGTGTACTTACTGGTATCGATATTGGGGCAATTTTACCTGACTGATTTTACAGAATCCCTAGTGTACATTTCGGGTCTCTATTGTTTCCCAAATAGTTTTAAGCCATAATATATTGTTTGTCCGAATTTTCGTTAGTCATAATTGGTTTTTCTCAGAAACGCGTAACTTTTCAGGATTGCCATAAAACAAACCTAACCTAACCTATCTATAGAATAACCTTACGAAAATTCTGGAAAATTAACGGTTTCAGTTTTATGACTACACATCGGTAACTCGTGGCATTTAGGTAGCACTTAAAAGATTAGTGAAGAGCACACATCGGTAACTCGTGGCATTTAGGTAGCAGGCACAGACTAGTGATGTGACAATGTTCTTCCTATACGAGTCGAGAAAAAAAAACACTAAAAAACGGAAATTAATTAAACTAATCTTTTAAGTGCTACCTAAATGCCACGAGTTACCGATGTATATTTATGACTAACGATAATATGACAAACAATACATTATGACTTAAAACTTTATGGGAAACAAAGGGCCCCGTAAATTTCATTCGATAGCGTGACGAGGGTTCGCGTTTGCGTTGTCTATTTTTGTATGGGATATGGAACGGCGCGCCAAGCGGGACGTTTTGGAAACTCACAATCCCATACAAAATGACACTTAACGCAAATGCGTACGTCACGTCACGTTATCGAATGAAATTTACACTACGGGACTAGAAAAAATATAATAAAGTTAGTTACACAGAAAAGTAAAATTGCCTCTTCGGTACTTTACATGTATTTTAAGAGAATGTACAATGCTTATTTGATTAAATGAATTTATTTATAGGTTGTTAATTTTAGATTGAACATTGTTATTGTGATACTTAGTACCTAATATATTTTTTGTACTTATGTAATAAATATGTTGAATTATCATTTATTTTTTTCTATTCTAAACTCCAAATAGATACCGGACAGACTTTTGCAATGAATAGTTAAAAATAGTTGGGCTTAACTATAAATAAAACATAGTTAAACAAAAAGTACGTATATTGTATGAAAATAAACATCATAAATATATATTTAACAACACGACTGAGTACAGTCAAGCTCCTTAATTCCAGTGAATATTAGAATGGAAAAAAGTGTTTTTATATTTAATTTATAATTAAAAAAATACATTTAAGAGACTTCATAATAATTTTACTTCATCAGTTTAAATATAGATAAAGCATATTTATAATGAGCGATTCTTTCCCAAATTATATCAACAAAAGTTATTGCAAATATTAAATATTACAAAATAACTATACAGGGTAAACACTATTTATACATACTTATTTAACGATTCTGTTCTTGTTTGTAACTTTACTTTTAAAATATCCTAACTTCTCTATCCGTCCCCAAACTTCCCTAAAAAATATTTTATTATGAAAATTATACTTATTCCATTGTTTTTATGTTTCCATATAGCTGATACTAAAATGACATTTCAGTTGGCTAATTGACGACCCAATTATCCTATTTATAAAACAATATCAGCGGCGTAGCGTGAACTAATCTAGCCGTGAGCGAAATCACATCTGCGAGACCTTTTTCTTTCACTGTGCCCGAAAGGGCCTCGCGCGAGCCGCCCCTTGGAGCGCGAGGCCATGAGCGAAATGGACCGTCGCCTAGCTACGCCACTGAACAATATTATTACACAATATTATCACACAATATTATCGGTTTGACAAATTGGGGTAATCCAAATGTCATTTTAGTATCTCTCTCTCTCTGCCTAGCCACATCCCATTTCATTTGGAGTCGGCTCTCCTCGTCAATCTTGACATTCTTGACCATACTCTTCGGTCCTGGATGGTCATGTCATTTTAGTATGGGAATGTAAAAACAAGGTTTAGCTGGAGCAGCTCAGTTTGAGGCCGTAGGACCAGCTGGGAGGTTGGGAAGTGTATCCCAGCTTCTCGGCCTCGGCGTTCACTTCGAATGGTCTTCTGAACAACTCCAGGAGAAACCGTACCTGGAATCAGAAAATATATTACTACGGAGTTCATAAGCTATTATAGGTACGAGGATATTAATCCCTGTTCTCATCAATCTAATCTAAGAGTTCAATGTACAGCGAGCTGCAAAATTGCATGAACACATTAGCCATGGAATTCATTCATAAGTGGTTAAGCACTTTGCAGCTGGATGTAAGTGTCAAGTAATACCTGTATCTGTCACACTGTATAAACCTAAGCCGCCTAATGCACCTGCTTTCACAGACCTTCACCTTATAGCGAGCGTGAATTATTTGATATTTACCAGTCACTTTTCGGTGAAGGAAAACATCGTGAGGAAACCGGACTAATCCCAATAAGGCCTAGTTTACCCTCTGGGTTGGAAGGTCAAATGGCAGTCGCTTTCGTAAAAACAATTCCTGGGATTAGTTGCCAAGCGGACCCCAGGCTCCCATGAGCCGTGGCAAAAACCGGGATAACGCGAGAAAGATTAATTAACACATTCAATGCCGAAAATCCGATTATCAGGTATTTTATGATTTCGTTCCCAGGCCGGACGACCCGATAGTCGGGATCGTGGTAGTACAGCTTTATATGACGAAATCGTTGTGCCCTGGCGCGGATGTCTTGATTGCCTGGTTGGCAATTAAAGTATTAAGATGATATACCTTAGTGAAGTCGTTGTTTTCTGCGTCTGTGATGGCTTCCTGCATCATCCAGTTGCGCGGCACATACACCGGGTTGACGGCTGTCATACGTGAACGACGATCTTCTTCACTCACTGCAAATATTTGATAAGATATATCTCAAATATCACTTGCTTAACAAGTTTACATTGACGGAAAACATCGTAAGGCAACCTAGAAAACCAAACCCTACACCTAAACGGTATGTAAAGTATAACATTTCATGATGAATTGTTTTGACTTCCATTTTTGTACCTATTCCTACACGCATGCCAAGTTCTCCGTAAAATTGGGTTAGTTTAGTTTAGAGACTATCCCTATTATTCATAAAACTTGGCACACCTTTGTTAAATTTTATCTCGTTCTAACAAACACAGTGTTAAACTAGACAAACGATTATCATCAGTGTTACAGCTGACAGGCGTTATTGCGATTCAGTGGGATTGTTATTTCCATTCCGGTACTATTTATTTTTCACCTCAGCAGCCCGAACAAGGGTACTTTGCTTCTTAAAAACAGTGAGCAAAATGCGATTTTGCTCACTGAGTGAGACAAAATGACATTCAAATGACCTTTATAGTCAAATGTCATTTCAACATGCGGGGTCTAATACAATTTCGATATACTTGGGTTCTATTATCTCTGTCCCTCTAGGTATGTTCTCACTGCTTAGGGTGAAAAATTTTGTGTACCTACTACACGAGATCAAAGTTATTTACATCTCGTGCGCTTTTGAATCCCTTACTACGCTCAAGATTCTAAATTAGATTCACTCGCTACGCTCGTGAATCTATTATAGAATCTTTCGCTTGCACGGGACTCAAAATAAGCACTCGAAGAAATATCAAACTTTGATCTCTTGTTGTACAAATAACTATTTCATAGACTTTGTATGGCGGTAAGGGAATTGAAGTTATGGAAGGAACAGAAAATGAATGGACATTTTGGGACACTTTTTGATCCCATTAGTAACGAAAGAGCTCGGGATTCTGAATAGAAATAACATGAAACTCCACAATAAAAAAAAAGTGTATTGTACAACTTTATAGGTATTTAAAAAAAATTAAATGGCCTTAATGGCCCATTGAGAAAGCTTTTACAGTGGATCGCTGAAACTCACCATTTTCTTTCTCGATCCTCTGCCTGTACCTCTCCACCCACTTGCCCCACCCTTTGCCTTCTCTGATCTTGGTGAGGGACCACCTGGTTTCCAGCTTAGAGACGTCCTCTAAATCCTTCAGGTCGACCTGTGAACAAACACCGATGTTACCGTCGAATATACTCTGGCACAGATACTTTGCCAGTAGAAAAAGGTGGCAAATTATAAAAATGTAGGCACGAAGGGTTGATCTCCCATAGAAAATTTGAATTTCGCGCGTTCTTCTACTGATAAGTTGGTTGGGTTGGTTGGTTGGTCGGTTGGGTGGGTTTCAGTATCAAAAGTCACTAATTAAGTAAATACAAAAAATTAACAAAAACAACCTCAGAAACCGAAATAGATGTCATATACTAACGAAAAATTATAAAACATACACTAAAAAACCGGCCAAGTGCGAGTCGGACTCGCAAACGAAGGGTTCCGTACTATCATATATATATAATTGAAAAACCAGAACGGGATAAAAAAACGAGGAAAGAAGCGAGATGGCGCCTTACAAATTTCTAAAAAACTTTTTGACACGTTTCTCGAATACGACGCACGTATGATAAGAAAAACCTGTTCAAATCAATTATCTACATATGGGAATAGAACTAGACCATAAAAACTATCGCTTCCGATGCGTATTTAATTTACAATAAGGAAAATAAATTTTCATAACAATCTTCATCGGCCATTTCTCGGCAACTCTCGGTTGCTTTCGTTTGGCGGTGCTACAGATTAGACCAAATAATCCGTAAGTTAAAGTAAACTAAATTATGTTTGTCATGTTGGTATACAGGTATTTCTGAGTATTTTTACACGACGAAAATAAAAAGTGCTGCCAACCTCAACCTTAGTCTATAGATAGAGACCATACGAGTGATTTATGTCATATATGACTTATCATTCTTATCAATCAAAGTAATTACTATATTATTATTATCAATTTGTATTTTGTTGTTTTAAATTTATTTTTGAGTTATATTATTCAGATTGACTTTCACGGCTTCGGCAAACATTGCCATTCGTCCGGGGAACGGGCTAAGAATGCTGAGAGGGGCCAAAAATACAAAGTTGATAGTAAGTTATGTAGGTAGATTAAAGTGCATGTTCAGATGTTATTGAGCGACCTGATAAAAATAAGCAAATGTACAGTCAGCAGTCGGCCAAATATCGTAATATAATTTTATTGCCATAGAAATAAGGATGTGGTCTGATATAGTGGCGAAATATTGAGACAAAAGCGGCTAAATTCAGTGGTGGCTCGGACACTTAGAGAGAATGGGAGAGGATCGTGCCGTGAAGAGAGCGCAGGTACTTGGGACAACAAAATGGGAGACGCCCGAGTGGACGTCCTAGGTACCGCTGAAACGACGTAGTTGCTCAAGACCTGCTCAACCTCGGCCATGGCGACTGGCGAGAGCTATCGCAAGACCGAGAGGACTAGACTACCTATGTTTGTATGAAAAGGCGATTTAAGGGGGGTGGTCGTCCAAATTCGTCTTAAGGCGAAAATTAATCTAATGAACGTTTTTGCAACTAGACTTATAAGAACAAATACTAATTTTATCTTGAAACAAGTTTTAAATAAATAAGTGTAGATGAAAAAATACAATCTTGCCTTTTATCAAATCACATCATTTTTTGACAAATTTGCGAATTGAGTTATTCAAATAACGGCTACAAATAAGAAATCCCTATCACAGTTTTAAACCATGGCAGGGTTGAATACATAATAATGTCGGTATTTAACTAAACATAAGACGAACTCTTTATTTCATTTACGCGAGCGGAGCTGCGGGCCCGTCTAGTTATCTATAAAAACGGTCACCCATCCAAGTACTGACCCCGCCCGACGTTGCTTAACTTCGGTCAAAAATCACGTTTGTGGTATGGGAGCCCCACTTAAATCTTTATTTTATTCTGTTTTTAGTATTTGTTGTTATATATAAAAATTTCAACTGTCTAGCTATCACGGTTCATAAGATACAGCCTGGTGACAGACAGACGGACGGACGGACGGACAGCGGAGTCTTAGTAATAGGGTCCCGTTTTACCCTTTGGGTACGGAACCCTAAAACCTACTTAAATAGGTACTCATCATACTTATAAAATGTGTTTAGATAAAACACTATTTAACTGTGCATACACAGAAAAAATACTGTCTATTGCACCTCAATAAAGATACAGCTTAAAGAAAACAATTGAAGGCATTAAAACACTTGTGTGATCCATTTATGTAACTCTGTTCGTTTCATAAACCCACACTCGTATTTTAATGCCTTTCATTATGTAGCAGTCACATAAACCACGATTATATTTATTGCGAGCATGAACATTCACTACATAGGTTCAATACTTGATATAAATAAATACATAGATAAATAGGTGACCTATTTATGCGCGTACAATATTGTAGTCTTAGATAAGGTACACGTAGACAGCAATTACTCTTAATTGAACTCTATCAAAGTTAACAAACAGTACTGTGACCAAATAACAAGGGCTTACGTGGCCCTACATCTAATTCTAGCTTAAAATCAGTATTTTATAGTAAATCGAATCTATGTTAGAATAGGTACTTAATAAGGTTTTAATTTGTAGCTCATTTATATTAGCGCAAAGCAATTTTTTTTAAGAGCGCGATGAAAAAGAAGTTTACAGTTAATGATTGCTGTCGAATATCCCATGCTTGACAATATTATAACGAAATCAATTGGCAGTATTGGTACAGTCTAACCAGACACCGCATTATGCGCGTCGAGGCATCGAGTTGAAATTAAAACCATATACTTCTAGTCTACACTCTACAGTCCCTTATCGAAGCTGTGATCGAAGCTGTGAAAAAATCAAACTTCTAAGTTAACGTAAAAAAAAAAGATTCAGCGGCGGCGGCAATTATTAAAAAAACCGGACAAGTGCGAGTCGGACTCGCCCACCGAGAGTTCCGCACTTTTTAGTATTTGTTGTTATAGCGGCAACAGAAATACATCATCTGTGAAAATTTCAACTGCCTAGCTATCACGGTTCATGAGATACAGCCTGGTGACAGACGGACGGACGGACGGACAGCGGAGTCTTAGTAATAGGGTCCCGTTTTTACCCTTTGGGTACGGAACCCTAATATTGATTTTTTGCCGCAAAAAACGTATAATTCGCAACGGAATCATTTATAGGGTACTTCCCGTTGACCTAGAACTATGAAATTTGGCAAGTAATATCGTCTTACAATACAAGTATAGGGAATAATCTGAAAACTAAATTTATAAAAAGAAAAAAAAAATGTGTACGGAACCCTCGGTGGGCGAGGCCGACTCGCACTTGTCCGGTTATTTTTTGATTTACACGAGTACCGAAATTGTGGGCGCAACTGAAAATAGCGTTCGCGTTCCCATACGAAATATGTATGAGAGCGTTTATGTGTGGTGACCTCAAGTGTGTTTCGTCTATTAGTTTAGGTGGCCAGTGTCAAAGGGTCAACGACATTTAACCAAATACAGGCTATTATTAAAACACCAGTCTATACAACTTTTAGAATCATGGCCACCAACATCATAATAACACATAACACAACGATACCGTTCAGTCGCTCTAACGCACACAAAATGCTCACTACGATACTACTCGCGTCTCTCATTTTACTAGTTGCGTATTTATACTATGTGTCAACTAAGAAATTTAACTACTGGAAGAAAAGGGGAGTTCCATACGCAAAACCTGTTCCTTTACTCGGGAATTATGCCGGTTATATATTGACCAAGGAATACATAGGCTCCGAGGTGCAGAAATTATGCGAGAAATTCCCGAATGAACCCTATTTTGGAGCATTTTATGGGACGGAACCAGTTTTGATACCACAGGACCCTGAAATCATCAAGCTGATTTTGACGAAAGACTACGCATATTTTAGCGGCAGAGAAATCACCGATTATTACCACAGTGAAACTATTACGGAGAATCTTTTCTTTTCAGGCGGGGACAGATGGAAAGTTTTAAAGCAGAATCTTTCTCCATTATTCTCTATAAAGAAGATGAGGAACATGTTCCATCTGATAGAGAAATGTTCTAAAATGCTGGAAGACATGATTGATTACGAATTAGCAGATTCAGAAGTAGCAGAAGTGCGTTATTTAATGACAAGATATACTTTGGATGCCATATGTTCTGTATCTTTTGGCGTTGACACAAACCTTATGGAGAAAGACTGTACCAACAAAAACAATCCTTTTAGAATCATGGGTAATATGATCTTCGAGATATCTACATACAGAGCTTTAAAAGCGACCGCTCGCGCGATATGGCCTGGAGTTTTCTATGGATTAGGCTTCGAGAATTTTCCATCGGAAATAAAAAGCTTCTTCAGTAAGCTAGTGAACGGAATATGCGAGGAAAGGCAACACAAACCGACATCCAGAAACGATTTTATAGATCTAATACTAGCTATGAAGACAGATGGTAAACTTACGTTTACTGGTGATAATATTTGGGGTGATAAGAAAATTGAGCTTGAAGTTGACGAAGATCTTATAGTAGCTTTGGTAGTTGGTTTCTTTGCTGCGGGTTTCGAGACCTCAAGTACTACTTTAAGCATGTGTTTATACGAGTTAGCGAAGAATGAAGAAGCTCAAGCGAAAGCGCATGAAGAAATCGATGAATATTTGAAGAAAACTGATGGTAAAATCACTTATGAAAGCATAACTGAGATGCCATATCTTATGGCTTGTATGGAGGAGACCATTCGTCTTTATCCAGTCCTAGGGGTGATAACAAGGGAAGTGATGGCAGACTACACGATGCCTACAGGGGTGGTGTTGGAGAAGGGTTGTAGGGTGCACCTGCCGATATACCATCTGAACCGGAATCCGGAATGGTTCGAGGATCCGGAGTGTTTCCGTCCGGAGAGGCTGCAGGGGAAAGTGAGGCCGTACACGTTCATGCCTTTTGGAGAGGGGCAGAGGATTTGTATCGGTAATTCACTATGAACATTTTTTCTATTTTTTAATTTGAACCTAGTTGTATAATAAATTGAAATTGTCTAAATTGGGATGAATTTCGTATCATTGAAAAAGCAGTGAAACAAAAGAAATGCTATATTATTTTATTTGCTTTATAAAAGGTTCTAATTAGACTGAAATGAAGTGTACAGTGGCGTTCAAAAGTGCATGGAGATGTTTCAACCGTAATATTAAGGCATTACGGTCGACATCTATCCATGCACTTTTGAACGCCACTGTACACTTCATTTCAGTGTAATTAGAACCTTTTATAAAGCAAATAAAATAATATACCATTTCTTTTGTACATTGTAATGCCCATTGGGCCTTACTAGGTTATGTTGTAATTTTGTGCTGACATGCTTGTTAATACGGATTTCATTTCGTATTAAATTTTGCAATAAATTGTTTGTTTTTAGGGCGTGGTCATATTGTTTTGAAAAAGTATTTTGCGAATATTTTTAAATTAATAAAAGGTAGTTATCACAAATGTTGGGTGACATTTTTTTATGAAAATAGGCATGCCATTTTTCAAGACTCGTTTGTTCGATTTGAAGCATTTTTTTTGTAAAACCTTCTTTTTTGAAATTTTGTTTATCGGTTAAGAGCGTGTTTGATTTTTTAACACTCGGCCATAAAGACGATTCGATTGACACTTAAATGATCAAAATCGGTACAAAAGTTTGGCGTTCCGGTGGCACACAACAAACATTTACATATTTATACTGTTCAAATCATAACCCTTCCTTTTGGCCGTAGTCGTAAATAAACTTTTTAACTGCGTATATTAAATAACACGCAGTTTGCCTTGTACAAGGTTCCCATATAACCATTCCAGTCGCAGAATCACAAAGTGGTAACTAAATGTCAGATGTGTCGTAACAGAGTCCACACAATGTGTCTAGAATTGTTTCGAAACAAAGTGTCGTCGCCGTGTCTACACTTTTCCGTAACAAGGTGTCGACACATTTGTGTGCACTTTGCGTGCGGTTTGCGACTAAATCTGACAGCAAATTTGTGACAGCAAATGTCAATATAAAATACCTCTTGAAAACCAAGGTTTGTCAAACTACTATTAGTGTCTCGTGTGCTCGTAATTCTAGTAAGTCATCATGGGCAATGCAAATGATAATAATCGACCGAAACCATATAAACACCCAACACCCGTCAACCTTTTACAGAAAAGTTTTTAAAGAAATTCAATAAGCTACTTAGGTCAGGCAACGAATGCTCCAAAAGTTGTAGAGGGAAATGCTCGGAACACAATTTTTGACTCCGTAACTCGGTTTGACAAGTTAGGAGGTGAGGGGGGGAGAGAGGGGGCTTTGAAGGTCCCATTTTCCCGTTTTTCGATTATATCTCGGAAACTATGCATCTCAGCGACATGGCCACTTATACAAAATGAAAGTTTATTTAATTTGTTACAAGTTTATTCAGTCAATTTTTTCGATATGTTGAATAGTTTTTGAGATATCCGCTCTTGAAAGTTTATTTAGGGCTCTCAATTTTATCTTGATATATCTATATCAGTGAAGGTGCTAGGCCGTGTTTGGTATCGTTTTCGTATAAATCTGGGGTGCTGAATCCATTTAAGATATCACATTGACACCATTTCACAAAATAAAAATAAATCTTTTTAGGGTTCCGTACCTCAAAAGGAAAAAACGGAACCCTTATAGGATCACTCGTGCGTCTGTTTGTATGTCCGTCTGAATACACAAAATAGTTCTTTACATATAGATGACAGGAAAACCTATTAGAAATGTGCAGTCAAGCGCGAGTCGGACTTAATGTACGGAACCCTTAATACGCGAGTCCGACTCGCACTTGGCCGGTTTTTTTGAAACTCTTCTTGACGCTTAACCGCTGAACCGATTTCGTTGAAATTTGGTATAGAAATAGTTTGCGTCCCGGAACAGGACATAGGATAGATCTTATAACCAAAATCATCTTTTGAAGGTGTGAAAAGTGGCGTGGAAATTTGTACGGGAAATCAATAACCGCTGAACCGATTTATATGAAATTTGGGATGGTCTACATCTTTGATTTAGTTAAAAATGATGAAAAAACATGACTTCAAACCTAAACTTAAACAGTATTCTTCAAGAAGTCAATTCTGAATTCCCCCCTACACCTCATTTCACACCTTTAAAGGATGATTTTTGAGATAACTTATTATATCCTGTCTCGGGACTCAAAATATATGTGTACCAAATTTAAATTAAAACTGTACAGCAGTTTAAGCGTGAAGAGGAGTTTAAAAGAAAGTATTTTAATAAGTTTATATGTTTTTACTTCGGAATGGTGTCAATGTGATACCTTAACTAAATTTGGTACTGCGAATTTATACGAAAACGATACCAAACATGGCCTCGTAGCTTTACTGTTGTAGAAGTCAAAATACAATTGAGAGCCCTAAATTCTTATTACTTGGCCAAACTTGTGTAGAAGGAAAAGGTAAAATAAAAGTCTTCGGCAGGAATATAAGACACAAATATTTTTTTTTTTGCGTTACTATTTCATTCATCAAATATAAACATACCTTGATTATACTATTCTAGTGAGATCCTCATAGATAAACAAAAACATTTACTTAAAAAATTACAAGGTCGAAATGTCACGGAACTTGTGAGAGTAATATGTGAAAAATATAAACTTTTATGACAAAAAAAATCTGGACACAATTTAAGAATCACCCAATTGCGTCGAGGAATCATCTGTATTTTTGCTTGTTTCATTACCTCCTCGCTTCTTTTTTGTCCTTTGTATTCTGTAGCAATTTGTTAGATCTGAAAATAAAGATAACTTGCTTCGTCACGGATGTCGATTTATAGGTTTTAGGGAGTGCAGAATTCGAAAACGATGATCATTTTATAATCCAAGATGGCGGCTACGTATTTTGTCATAAAAGTGGAATCCAAAATAGTCATCATTTTCGAAATCTGCGCCCCCAGAAACCTATAAAACGACATCCATGACGACTTTTATGACATAGTGCATGGCCGCCATCTTGGAATCCAAAATAGTCATCATTTTCGAAATCTGCGCCCCCTAAAACCTATAAAACGATATCCATGACGACTTTTATGACATAGTGCATTGCCGCCATTTTTAAATTGAAAATGTTATCATTTTCGAAATCTGCGCCCCCCAAAACCTATAAAACGACACCCATGACGACTTTTATGACATAGTGCATGGCCGCCATTTTGGATTCCAAAATGGTCATCATTTTCGAAAGCGGGGCCCCCTAAAACCTATAAAACGACATACATGACGACTTTTATGACATAGTGCATGGCCGCCATCTTGGAATCCAAAATGGTCATCATTTTCGAAATCTGCGCCCTCTAAAACCTATAAAACGACACCCATGACGACTTTTATGACATAGTGCATGGCCGCCGTTTTGGAATCCAAAATGGTTATCATTTTCTAAATCTGCGCCCCCCAAAACCTATAAAACGACACCCATGACGACTTTTATGACATAGTGCATGGCCGCCATTTTGGAATCCAAAATGGTTATCATTTTCTAAATCTGCGCCCCCCAAAACCTATAAAACGACACCCATGACGACTTTTATGACATAGTGCATGGCCGCCATTTTGGATTCCAAAATGGTCATCATTTTCGAAAGCGGGGCCCCCTAAAACCTATAAAACGACATACATGACGACTTTTATGACATAGTGCATGGCCGCCATCTTGGAATCCAAAATGGTCATCATTTTCGAAATCTGCGCCCTCTAAAACCTATAAAACGACACCCATGACGACTTTTATGACATAGTGCATGGCCGCCATTTTGGAATCCAAAATGGTTATCATTTTCTAAATCTGCGCCCCCCAAAACCTATAAAACGACACCCATGACGACTTTTATGACATAGTGCATGGCCGCCATTTTGGAATCCAAAATGGTTATCATTTTCTAAATCTGCGCCCCCCAAAACCTATAAAACGACACCCATGACGACTTTTATGACATAGTGCATGGCCGCCATTTTGGATTCCAAAATGGTCATCATTTTCAAAATTGGGGCCCCCTAAAACGTATAAAACGACATCCATGACGACTTTTATGACACAGTGCATGGCCGCCATTTCGGATTCCAAAATGATAATTATTTTCGAAATCGGCACTCCCTAAAACCTATATATCGACACCCATCTCGACTTTTATGACAAAGTGTTTTGCTACCATCTGCATGCAAGACATTTCTATTATTTTTACGTACAAAAATGGCCCCCTGTCAACTTTCAATCGAGATTTAATCGATAATTTATTCGATTAATATTCAGATTAATTCAATTTCAATCTATGTTAGGTCGACTAAACTAATCGCGATTAAAATTTGAGAATTAACTTTTTTTATTCCATTAATTAGTCGAATAAACAGTTAATCGATTAATGCCCATCTCTGACCACGGCATTTTTACACTTTGAGAATATCTGAAAACAAATCAACACAAGGAGCCATTTTGCAAATCCAGTAACTTTGTTATTACTTTTGACAGCGCGTGTCATGTGTCAACACAGAGTCGACACAAAGTCGAAACATTGCAACTACTTTGTGACTGCAATATTTCTCAGCCTTAAACCATATTTATACATCATAATTAACAAGTTTGGTAGTATGTAAAGCGTTATTTCTGTTATTTAAGTATAGTATACGCATCGAAGTACTAAAAATGCTTCAAATAATATAGTTATGAACACAGGCACTGAGAAGTAAACAATTTCATTTCCGGCTAAACTACAACAATGTGGTGGCGCGTTGATTATATTACACTTAGTTTATCAAATCACTCGAGCAGTTTAATTCCCCATAATAATTTAAGTCATATTGTAATATAAATGCAAACAATATATAATTACGTCTTGTAATCCGTTTAAGAGATGGCGTATTAATGTCACTTATTTTTATTTAAGTATTTTTCCATCTGACAGTTTCCATTTGACAGGAACAAAATGAACGAATGAACGAATGATTTTGGCATAAAGTAGTCGCAAACCCGAAACAATGTGTGCACACGGCGACCACACTTTATGTCACTTTGTGTCATGTGTCGACCCTTCCCCATTTCTGGTAACTGTGTCGACACGGCGACGACTCTGCGACTGGAATTGTGACCGAAACAGACGGTGTCGACACAAGATGTGTCAACACCGCGTCGTAACGGCGACTGGAAATGGTTGTATGGGTTATCTTGTGTTAGGTACCTAAGTCCTACCTATCTGACCGTCTACCCAATTAATGAATAACAATAATGAAACCTAAATACTTACAACATATCAGATTAGTATTACCAAAGACATATGTAACTTCGTATAAGACGAATAAAGTCTAAGGAAAAAACGTGCCTCGGAATTCAAGTAAAGTCATTCTCGAATAGATGCCGCACACACCTTTAGCCTATCCTCGGCTAGATGGCGTGACAACACATAGATATCAGTGAATGAACATGGATCGTAATGATATAAAAATAATAAAATCATTTATCCATATATATACATTTTTTCATAACTTTATACGTTTTCATTTTGAGTTTTAGTCGTGTGTCGATAGATGGCAGTAAATTTACAGTGACTACAAAATTTACAATGACAGGACCCCTCTATACTATCTATTCTTTTTGGTATTACTATACCTAGCTAGGTATGTTTTACAGCGGTCAAGAACTAAATTACAAAAAATATTACTAAGTACTAAATAGTAGTTTTAGTTGAGTGTGCTCAGAGCATAAAAAGGTCAACCACGGCGTTGCATGAACAAGAGATTTCCTTTGGCAGGATTGGTCCTTAGGACCCAAGGATGGATTTAAGAAGTGGAGCCACCCAGATTTTTGATGCAGGTGGGGGGTGGGGAGGGTTTTAAGCGTCTGCGACGTCTGAGGTTTATAATTCTTTAAGTTTAGGTTCTAAGTCAAGTTTAGTATCATTTTCAACTAAATCAAAGATGTAGACATAGATTTCATCCAAATCGGTTCAGCGTGTATTGATTTCTCATACAATCCTACACCTTACCTTTCATTTTTAAGGGATTTTTTTTGGAATAAAATCTATCCTATGTTCTTCCCCGGGACTCAAACTACGTCTATACCAAATTTTATCTAAATCGGTTCAGCGGTTATTGAATCCCCATACAAATTTCCACCTCCCTTTTTACACCCTTTAGGGATTATTTTTGACATTAAAAGTATCCTATGTTCTTCCCTGGGACTGAAACCATCTCTACACCAAATTTCAACTAAATTGGTTCAGCAGTTTAAGCGTGAAGAGGATTAAAAAAAAGTATTTTCTTCATATTTTATGTGTTTTTACTTCGGAATGGTGCCGGAATGATATCATAAATGAATTCGGCATCCCCGATTTATACGAAAACGATACCAAAACTTGGCCTAGTAACTAAAATGATATAGATATCAAGATAAAGTTGAGAGCCTCCTCCCCCCTAAAAATTTACATCAAAAATCTCGGTGGCTCCACTTCTTAAATCCATCCTTGGGTCCTAAGGACCAAACCTGCCAAAGGAAATCTTTTGTTCATGCATCGCCGTCGTTTAGGGCTTCCATCCTCGACTATTTATGTGACTGCTACATAATGAAAACACTAGTGTGGGTTTATGAAACGAGTTAAAATCGAGTTTACTATAAACATCAAAAGAGTGTTTTAATGCCCTACTATGCTGTGCCCTTAGGTATTTAAATAAAAGTAAACAAATAATTTGTAAATTTTCGGGTAGTTATAACATTTATTGGTTAACCAACCAAATACAAAACCTCCTGAATCTATCACTGACCGACCTGACTTTAACCTACATTATTTGATCATGTAATGTTTTTATCTACCCTCAACTGGCTTAAAGAGTCATTTGAGGGTAGATTTTGTATACTTTTATTTAAATACCTAAAGATACGGACTATAAATTATGTATAGTTGCATACCTACACTGTTTTATCACACACATGCCTATTGTAAGATCGGCGTACTACAAGTTAAAGTCGGTTCTTTATTGCTCAATATTATAAGAAAGTAACATTATAATTTTTTTTTTCCAGGATACCTCCTAGCCAAGATGCAAGTGATCTCCGGTTTGATCTCGGTTCTCCGCAAGTACCGCGTGTCGCTCGCAGACGGGACGCCGCTCAAATTAAAAATGGAACCAAAGGCAACCGTTACACAGCCGACAGGAGGCGTCAAACTACGATTTACTAAACGAAAGAAGTAAGAATTAGTTATGTAGATTTGTCTAGTATCAAAACCAGATGTATGTAGTAGTACCATATTAAAGCTACGCACACATACCTGCGCACTTACCACGTGTCGTACGCAGACGGGACGCCGCTCAAATTAAAAATGGAACCGAAGACAACCGTTACACAGCCAATTGGAGATGTCAAACTACGATTTACTAAGAGAGAGAACTAATAATTAGCTCTGAAGCAGTACCATATTAAAGCTACGCACCACATAAGATACCTGCGCAAGTACCACGTGTCGTAAGCAGACGGGACGCCGCTCAAATTAAAAATGGAACCGAAGACAACCGTTACACAGCCAATTGGATATGCCAAACTACGATTTACTAAGAGAGAGAACTAATAATTAGCTCTGAAGCAGTACCATATTAAAGCTACCTACCACTTAAGATACCTGCGCAAGTACCTACCACGTGTCGTACGCAGACGGGACGCCGCTCAAATTAAAAATGGAACCGAAGACAACCGTTACACAGCCAATTGGAGTTGTCAAACTTCGATTTACTAAGAGAGAAAACTAATAATTAGCTCTGAAGCAGTACCATATTAAAGCTACGCACCACATAAGATACCTGCGCAAGTACCTACCACGTGTCGTACGCAGACGGGACGCCGCTCAAATTAAAAATGGAACCGAAGACAACCGTTACACAGCCAATTGGAGGTGTTAAACAACGATTTACTAAGAGAGAGAACTAATAATTAGCTCTGAAGCAGTACCATATTAAAGCTACGCACCACATAAGATACCTGCGCAAGTACCGCGTGTCGCTCGCAGACGGGACGCCGCTTAAATTAAAAATGGAACCGAAGGCAACCGTTACACAGCCTATTGGGGGTGTCAAACTACGATTTACTAAACGATAGAAGTAGGGAATAACAGTTTATACGGTCTCCTTGGTCAAAAATACTTTCGCATTTCTTAACCGATTATCGTGAAATTTTGTAAGCAGATTTGATAGTTAGATAGAATTTTTCTGTCGTTTTGTTTTTCATAAAATGTTAAAAATGGCGGAAATTTGCTTCAAGGACTTAAGCGTAAGACCATTGTGAGTTCGCTGTGATAATTACAAAGCGAAGTATTTTTTAATTTTAAAATTTTTTAAGCTTATCGCGTTATCTACAGCTCAAGAGCCACTAGTTTTATAATATTCTTCTCGGCAAGAATTAAACTGCTATTTTGACGTGCTAACAAACCAGAATGACTTGATTGTATATAATCATGTTCGCGTGACTCGTTCGACGTCTAGACTGCGACAACCTATGACGACAATTTTATGAAAATTGCATCAGGCGTCACTTTATGTACATTGCATCAAAACTATTATATTTTATATAAGTAACTACGAATATATTTGCTGCGTATTTGGACAACCTTGCTTCCAATTTAATGCCTGTCACGTATTTTACTGTTTATCAATGATAATTAAAATAGGGTCAAATGCAGAAGGCGGTAATTTTGGACACGGCGGGTATAGTACGTCGGTTCCTCACTCTGCGGCCCTGACCACCGGCAGCTTGGGCCAAGCCCTGTTGCCGGCGGCACCCTAGGTTAGGCTTTTTATAATGTGTTTATATGTATTTTTTTTGTATTTTTTTTCTTTTATATTCCTGTTATAAACAACCTAACTTACGAAGAAAAATAAATAAAGAGAATTGAAATAAGTTCTTAATTTTTTTATTACTAGCGACCCGCCCCGGCTTCGCACGGGTTAACAAATTATACACCTAAACATTTCTCAAGAATCACTCTATTGATAGGTGAAAACCGCATCAAAATCCGTTCAGTAGTTTTTGAGTTTATCGCGAACAATTATAATATGAACTTACCTCAGCTAACTGTCGGAAGGTGCAAGTAAAGTCCGCCATGGTATCCTGTATCAGATTGAGCAAGTCCTCTATCAGGGCTCCGTCGCCATCTTGAAGTATAATATGAACTTACCTCAGCTAACTGTCGGAAGGTGCAGGTGAAGTCCGCCATGGTATCCTGCATCAGATTGAGCAGGTCCTCTATCAGCGCTCCGTTGCCATCTTGAATTATAATATGAACTTACCTCAGATAACTGTCGGAAGGTGCATGTGAAGTCCACCATGGTATCCTGCATCCGATTGAGCAGGTTCTCTATCAGGGCTCCGTCGCTATCTTGAATTATAATATGAACTTACCTCAGCTAACTGTCGGAAAGTGCAAGTGAAGTCCGCCATGGTATCCTGCATCAAACTGAGGTCTTCTATCAGATCTCCGTTGCCATCTTGAATTACAATATGAACTTACCTCAGTTAACTGTCGGAAGGTGCAGGTGAAGTCCGCCATGGTATCCTGCATCAAACTGAGGTCTTCTATCAGAGCTCCGTTGCCATCTTGAATGATAATATGAACTTACCTCAGATAACTGTCGGAAGGTGCATGTGAAGTCCACCATGATATCCTGCATCAAACTGAGGTCTTCTATCAGAGCTCCGTAGCCATCTTGAATTATAATATGAACATACCTCAGCTAACTGTCGGAAAGTGCAGGTGAAGTCCGCCATGGTATCCTGCATCAGATTGAGGAAGTCCTCTATCAGAGCTCCGTCGCCATCTTGAATTTCTTTCAGACCCAGTTTCAGAAGGTATGTGGACCTGGGGAAACATTGTTGTTAGGGATGTACAAACAGATGGCGCTATACTCAATTTTAAGGATTTCTAGATCGCGCCAACGTAGTTTTTTAATTCAATAATGTTTCGCAAGTTTTGATTTAATTTTTTTTAACGTAAGATTCCTCAAAATAAATTAAAAAACCTTACAGCACTTTCCTCTTGACGTACTCTTCTAATGTGGCTTGAACTTCTTTAATCTTCTGCTTCTGATCCTCTGGAAGGATGGGTTCTAACGCGAGAGCGAATTTTTCCAAGTTCCACAGCAGGATCTATTAAGAAAAAGGAGAATTCTTAGTACAGAACTAAAACATTACACTGCACTGTTACTGACTGTGCGTAATTGCGTATGAACGACCTATCTTTTTCCTATGAAAATGTGTGACAAGGAGGGAGGGGAGGTGAACTTTCGCGCAGACTCATTTTTTAGGTTTGAAATGAGTGCGCAATGCAATTATGCAAGTAAGTGGAATGTTTAAATTATTTTAAAATTAATAAACGAGTACGATTATGACCGTGACTGTTCCTTAAATTCAATTTGTTTACTCCGAAATCAAGCAAAGTTACTATCCGGTATCCCGATATCCGGTACATCTCTAATAATAAGTTAAATACCTGAGGTTGTCTGTCAAAAGCATAGCGGCCGAGGTCGTCAGATGTGTTAGGCACGTAGCTCCCGTAATAGTGGTCTATGAACCCATACGGGCCGTAGTCTATGGTCACACCTAGTATGCTGATGTTGTCTGTGTTTAGGACGCCGTGAGTGAAGCCTACACCTGGGGAGTCAAAAATAAAATACTAATTTTTTGGTCACAAGCAATTCTCTCAAATTTTCCAGAAATATATACCCAATGCACCTAGTTAACAAAAGACGGTTAAGTGTGAGTCGGACTCGCGTCTCAAGAGTTTCACACCATCACACAATTTTTTGTAGCGGCAAGAGGAATTTAAACATTGAGAAAAGATGGGTGGATAGGTTAATCTTCTGATTGTCATCTCTTCGGGTACGTAAGTATACGTAACCCTAAAAACTGCAAAATAATGTGACTTTAAACACTAGACCCTACTCATAGTGGTGTGTTCCTGCCGGTGAGTAAGGTTGCCAGAGCTCAACGAGGGTGCGGAGTGTTTACTCTGTATCTTTAGGCATTTAAATAAAAGTAAACAAAATCTACCCTCAAATGGCTCTTTAAGCCAGTTGAGGGTAGATGAAAACATTACATGCTCAAATAATGTAGGTTAAAGTCAGGCGGTTCAGTGACTGATCCAGGCGGTTGGTTAACCAATACCTAAATGTTATAACTACCCGAAAATGTACAAATTGTTTGTTTACTTTTATTTAAATACCTAAAGATACAGACTATAGGGTCGGCAACGCGCATGTAACACCTCTGGAATTGCAGGCGTCCATGGGCTACGGTGACTGCTTACCATCAGGCTGACCGTATGCTTGTTTGCCACCGACGTAGTATTTAAAAAAACTGTAAACACTTATCTCCTCAGTTTGAGATATTAGTTTAGATATACCTATTTATTAAGATACCTTGCCAAGCCGCCACCATGTCTAAATTCTTGTGAGCGACCTCTGTGTAGAACTTGACGAATCTGTCTTCATCCTCACTATCTATTGACAGGAAATGATACTGAAAGAAGTACTAGTGATTAGCTATTGCTATTGTAAAAGGAACAGACTTTTGATGTACATATATTGTTTAAGTAAACCATCTTCTGCCTGCAATTACGTTGGCATGAATTGATGATGATAAATGATAAAAACCACCCTATGTACTTCTCCGGGTCTCTAATTATCTCTGGGCTTTGACTAAGACTCTTAGACCTGAGGACTGGAACCTAGGAGCGCCGGAGGTTCGATGTTTGACTATAACATGTATACCAAATATCATCTAAATCGGTTCAGCGGATTAAGCGTGAAGAGGTAACAGACAGATGTTATTTATAATATTAGTAGGGATAAGGAGAGATTTACCTTTATAATAAACTCGAAAAGTGTCTTCATAGTGTCAGGCTCCTTCCTCTTATCGAGTATCTCAAAAGATCCAAGTCTGTACCAGGCAGGGCACACTCGCATCACTACAGCTGCTCGCTCTTGCTTCGCTCGTCCGGAGTACGTCTTGTCGCGCCATACCATGTGGTCGTCGCTCACTGAAATAAAATATATAAATATTATTCATTAAAGGGTGTAAAGCCAGAAATTTAAAAGAAAACAAAAGATATGGCGCGCCGCGCGAAATGATTCCGGGAGTGGGCAGTCAACGTGAAAAAATGTTCAATCGCTAGAAAGTGCAGGGGTCAAAATGTCCATACGGAACCGGCTGTCTATGTAACTAGACGTATCTAGACCGCGGGGCTCCTATTTCTGGGCGGTTTGCCCTTCGGGCATCTGAAGCTACCTAACGAACCTAACCTACCTTTTTGCCACATAGACAGCCGGTTCCGTATGGACATTTTGACCCCTGCACTTTCCAGCGATTGAACATTTTTTCACGTTGACTGCCCACTCCCGGAATGCATTTGACTGTTTGTAGACTCATATTAAGCTGCCGGACGATATCAGCCTGTCAGTTTTTCGGAGCTGAAAATTTAACGAAACGGAAAATTTTGCGTTTAACTGACAGACTAATATCGGCCGGCAAACTGGTAATCAGTGGGCCTCTTAAGTCTAATACCGTTCAAGAAATGGGCCCCAGCTATATCACTAGCTTTTATATTAAAATAATACTATGAAAGCTAAATCTATAGCTCGCATTTCTCAACTGATTTAATTATTGGATTTTTTTCAAAATGGCGGAACACAGAGTAAAAGAAATCTTACCCACCAATGCAGCGGCTCGGGTAGTGGGCACGCCAAGTCCGACCATAGCCTCTGACGCTAACATCTCGCGAACACTCGATCGTAGCACAGCGCGGCCGTCGCCAAAGCGCGAGTACGGGGTCTCACCGGAACCCTTTAGTTGGGGTTGCCAGCTTTCACCCTTGCTGAAAAAAAAAGTTTGGTAGGCAAATTTGTAAAAACTTCTGTGAAAGTAAACATGTTGAGTTATTTTAAACTAGAAAAAAGTCCTCTTTTAAACATATCTAAATTGTTAGCTAACAAAACGCAAATGACAATCATTTTTGTTATAATTACCCGTTAACATATTCACCAAGAACATGGGCTCTGCCATCACCCAATTGATCGGCCCAGAAGCCGAATTGGTAACCTCCATACCTGAAATATATTTATCCTTATATTATAAGTATCAAATGTTTTTCTTTAAAGATGTAGAATGTGCTTAGTCCTTTTTGAACATAATGTAGGGAAAAAGACGCAACCCACAAAAATGTGTCTAAATAATATGGATTTTTTGTCTAACAGAAAAATCATTAATTTAAATCAGCGTTCGGCAACTGGCGGCCCGCGGGCCGCATGCGACCCGCGAACCTCTCACTTGCGGCCCGCGAGCCCCCCTGGCTATTTTGTATGTAATATTGTCAAAGAACAATATCTGATAAATTCACACATATTAACCTATTTGATGGTGTCAAACACAAAAGCTGTCACGCGGACGCCACGTCACCGAAGTGTCATAACTGAAATTGAATGCATAAAGATGCATATGCACATAGGTATATGTTGCTCTGTGGTCTGTGACCGATTAATCAGTCTTTGGCGTTGAACCTGCAGTGCGGATATATCGGTCATTGGCGTCCAAAAGGTAAACAAAGAGCGGCCCACGTCAACTTCCTTAACTACTATGTGGCCCTTGGCTGCTAAAAGGTTGCGGACCACTGATTTAAATGTTAGATGTTTGAAAATCATGATCCTATTGATTTGAGGTTTAAACAATTTAGCCAATGGAAAATGAATTCTATAAATAGCCTGCTACAGGTAGCTATTCAAATAAATATATTGAGGTTAAAAGTACAGATTACTTAACATGTTTGCTGCGGCAAGTAGTGTAACTTATATTATAATTTAACCATATTTTGTATTAAGATCTTTCAGCTCAGTGCCGCAGTGATTGTAATAAACAGCCACTACTTTGTGAAAGCAAGGTTTAATTATTTCGTTTCTTAATTTTGATGAGAATCTTCTTTTACCTATGGCTAACACTCAGCCCTCCTGGGGGCTGGTATTTCCCAGCCACAAAGTTGATAAAGTCCTCAGACTCAGCCACACTGGGATCCAGGTCAAACAGGTATTTCAGGGCATCCTCGGATGCGCAGACTAGACGGATGGTGCCAGTTAAAGGCTCAGTTGGTACCTGGAATTATAGAATCGGAGAAGGTAAAAATCAAAATGTTTTCAATTTTTGAAAAATTGATATTTTCTTATTGAAAAATCAATGTTTTTAAATAGCTAGCCAATGAATATGATGATAATATCGAATTAAAGTGACTAATACATCTATTCATAATTTCAGACCATCATTTGCTTGCCCTTGTCCCATTCACTTGGGGTCGGCGCAGCATGTCTTTTTCTTCCATACCTCTCTCTCGCCCGTCAGCTCATCATTCACTTGCGTTCGTTTCATATCACCTCTCACACAGTCCATCCACCTTCTCTTCGGTTTTCCTTTCCTCGTACCTTCCTCCACATTTATTCGTAATACCTTTACATTATATAAAGCATTATTAAAATTATTTACCATTTATTCGTGGTACCTTTCTCGTCACATGACTTACAATAATAAAACATTTTAAAAAATTACCTTAGAAAACACAGCATTCTTAACAGCTACGGGCTCGTTGTACGCCGGGTTTTCATCAATAGGCAGCTCTGCATAATTCGGTGGATATTTAAACTTCCACTCCTTAAAGTTACTCATCAATTTCATCTTAGAAACTGCTCGCACAGTGGTATCGTTCTGGAGAGCGGCAAACACGCAAAACGCCCGCCTCATGGAAATATCCGGTTATAATTGAGAGCTTTTGCAATAGCGATTATATCTTGCATATCATCATGCGACGATATTTTGATATGACAGAAATTGGTACGATTTTGTAAACAAGTTTTTTGTTGAAATGTTGTGCAATGGATTTGGTCGTTAAAATTTGACACTGACAGTGACAGTGACACTAGTGGATGTTTAGTGATATCAAAATACCAACATAGTGATGTCCTCAACGAATAGAATATGCATCTAATGGATGTCAAACTGGAACTGGTATGGTAAATAATTATAGCCGGTAAACAAGTCAATTCAAATTTTCTATGGGACAATAACCCTTAGCGCCTAATCCTTATATATAAACGCGAGCGGCTTTGACGGTAGAAACAAATTAAATTATGCTCAATCGAAAGAGCTTGAAAAAATATCACTTTTGAATCGAGAACATATATCCGCAAAATTCGTATTGTCGCGTATTTTGCATTTAAAAGTGAAAAAATTTCGACAAACAATACTAAAGGCTCAATTTGTTGGTTGACATTTGACAGCTATGCGTTGCGTTTAGAAACTGCAAACATGCTTACAAGTTAGGTTGGTCGTTTTTTTTTTAATAAAAAGCAAGACGAATATTACTGTTTATTTGATGACTTTCCGGTATGTATAATGGTTATTATTTGCATTAAGTTTCGTTTCATATGGATATGTATACCGGTATAATTATTACATAAATTTGTTTTTAAGCCAGAACGTGCGATAGTCTGTTACGGCTTTTAAGACGATAGCAACACTGCCTAGACGTCAACGACGGCTGTTATTCGAAAATACTTTATCCGGTACTCCAGACGTGATAAAAACCTGTTAAATAGTGTATTGTGTGTGTTAACAATAAAAAATAGTCACCGAACATAGTGCAAAGTGCAAACGCCATCGTAACGTAACGAGATTTGAACTTCAAAGCGTTCCATGGGTGTATTGTGTTTAGTATAAACATCGGTCTCTCAGTTGTATTTTAATATTTCAGAATGATTCCAAATATTCTTACATGTCAAGGCACTACTAGCTACCTGGAAATGCAAGTGAAAGCAACCTTGAAGCAGCTGTGATAAACTAATAAGTGAGCGAGATGAAAATGACGTTGTTCAAAGAAACTTTGAGTTAAGTGCCAGCTGACTGTAACTCACTCTAATTAATTACATTGCCAGTGTGAATCAGTGCAAAAAGCTACAGTGTATTGTGGACATATTTAATAACTGTGCTTTAGACTATGAATCAAATTTGAGGTGTATCGGTGAATTGGAAAGTCAACTGCATAAAGCTAATAAGTTATCTCCGGAGTCAATGTAAGTTGAATATAAGATTAAATATAATAAGATATATAGATAGTATATATGTCGCAGTCAAAAGTGTGAACTGGTCAAAAGAACTTTTAACCGACAAAAACAGGCAAAACTGCTTTTGACTGAGCATGTTGGTCAAAAGTAGTTTTACCTGAAAATCATTGGTTAATAGTAATTGTGTTGTGACTGTTACTATCAGTCAAAAGTACTCGCAGAGATAGGTAGGTTAGGGTTATTTTTTTGCTACGCCCAAAAAACGAAACTGTTCCCAGAGATAGGTAGGTTAGGGTTATTTTTTTTTTGCTACGCCCTAAAAACGAAACTGCTGCCAGAAATAGGTATGATTTTCAGGTAAAACTACTTTTGACCAACATGCTCAGTCAAAAGCAGTTTTGCCTGTTTTTGTCGGTTAAAAGTTCTTTGGCCAGTTCACACTTTTGACTGCAACAGGTTGGGCTGGACATATGGCAAGGGAAGGTAAAGATAAGTGGGATAGAGAGGAAGCGGAATGGTATCCTAGAGATGGAAAAAGGAGAGAAGGGAGACCAATAATGAGGTGGTCGGATGACATAAAGAAGCATGCGGGACCTAATTGGATAGGGACGGCAAGGGATAGAGAGCTGTGGAGAGAGCTGGGGGAGGCCTATGCCAAGAAGGCAGACTGAAATAATTATTAAAAAGCAATGACATAAAAATTATTTAATAAAGTTACTAAGGAAAAAATATTGAAACTAATTGATATAAATGAAATGTGAATTTATTTAAATGTAATATGTGCTGAAATTTAATTTTTTGGTCAATAAAGGCTATTCTAATTTGACAGGTGACAACAAAATAAATATTAATTCCTGCTAAAATTTCAGAGTCATAGTGAAGCGTAGTACATAGTACCAAAACAAGGTTGATTTTTAGGGTTCTGTAGCCAAAGGGTAAAAACGGGACCCCTATTACGAGGACTCCAATATGTTATTAGATCAAAACAAATTATTTTCAGAAAATACTTAATTTAGGCTTAGGGATGGCGAATAAGTATACTTGGAAAAATTCGACCTATGCCGCCGTGGGTGGCCCGGTGGCAGAATGGCACAGGCACCTGCTGCAATAGCAGAGGACGCTGCTTTGATTCCAGCCTAGGGCACTGGAGGCCTTGGTCACTTTTTAGGGTTGCGTACCCATAGGGTAAAAAGGGGACCCTATTAAATATTAAGACTCTGCTGTCCGTCTGTCTGTCACCAGGCTGTATCTCAAGATCTCATGAACCGTGATAACTAGATTAACTAGACAGTTTATATTTTCACAAATGATGTATTTCTGTTGCCGCTATAACAACAAATACTAAAAACAAATTAAAGAAATATTTAAGCGGGGCCAATGCAATGCTAGGCTGGATATGACTGATGAAATGAGTAAATTTTTATTAATATGTTTTAATATGACATGTTGGTGGCAAACAAGCATACAAGGCTGTTAATGCCGATGGTAAGTGGGAGTTTAGACTAGACCTCTGCTTCTCCAAGGGACTCACATCGCTGACCGAGTAAATTTTTATTAATATGTTTTAATATGACATGTTGGTGGCAAACAAGCATACAAGGCTGTTAATGCCAATGGTAAGTGGGAGTTTAGACTAGACCTCTGCTTCTCCAAGGGACTCACATTGCTGACCGAGTAAATTTTTATTAATATGTTTTAATATGACATGTTGGTGGCAAACAAGCATACAAGGCTGTTAATGCCGATGGTAAGTGGGAGTTTAGACTAGACCTCTGCTTCTCCAAGGGACTCACATTCCTGACCGAGTAAATTTTTATTAATATGTTTTAACATGGCATGTTGGTGGCAAACAAGCATACAACTCATACAAGGCTGTTAATGCCGATGGTAAGTGGGAGTTTAGACTAGACCTCTGATTCTCCAAGGGACTCACATTGTTGACCGAGTAAATTTTTATTAATATGTTTTAATATGACATGTTGGTGGCAAACAAGAATACAAGGCTGTTAATGCCGATGGTAAGTGGGAGTTTAGATTAGACCTCTGCTTCTCCAAGGGACTCACATTGTTGACCGAGTAAATTTTTATTAATATGTTTAATATGACATGTTGGTGGCAAACAAGAATACAAGGCTGTTAATGCCGATGGTAAGTGGGGGTTTAGACTAGACCTCTGCTTCTCCAAGGGACTCACATTACTGACCGGTTACAAATCTATTACACTCATACTAGGGTTCCGTACCTGAAGGGTAACTAAAAAACGGGAACCTATTAGCGATTCCGACTCGCACTTGGCCGGTTTTTCTTAGTAGGTATATGACATTTATTTCAGTTTTACTTCATTGTCCGTCTGTCTGTCTGTCTGTCACCAGGCTGTATCTCATGAACCGTGATAGGCCTAGGCAGTTGAAATTTTCACAGATGATGTATTTCTGTTACCGCTATAACAACAAATACTAAAAAGTATGGAACCCTTCGTGCGCGAGCACTTGCCCGGTTTGACATTTCAGGCTCCGTCACACAGGCGCGTTTCGCGTGCGGCGCGTGAGCGGGGCGCGCCGCTTTTTCATATAAAACGCTCAGGCCCGGCTCTGAAATCGCGCCGGTGTGACGGAACCTTTATTTCAGTTTACTCCACTGTCCCTCTGTCACCAGGCTGTATCTCATGAACCGTGATAGCTAGACAGTTGAAATTTTCACACATGATGTATTTCTGTTGCCGCTATAACAACAAATCTTAAAAAGTGTTCCGTTCTTGATGGGTGAGTCCGACTCGCACTTATTCAGTTTTTTTTTTTGTAAACGAATTTAATATTAACGGATAGGCATTAATATTAAAGAATGAAATAGTAGTGATAATTTCCATACTTTCACTTTAGTGCCATGAAGGGTAGGTACAAAAGGGTTCCCTCTTTTGAGATTGGAAAGTGGGCTAGGTTATAAATGCGGCCTTCACAGAACCGATCTGCGACCAGAAAAGTGGGTCAGGTTAGAACTGTGATCCTTATAGAACCAAACTGCAACCAGAAGTAAGTTAGGTTAGAACTGCGACCCTTACAGAACCGAACTGCTACCAGAAAAGCGGATTAGTTTTTTTTAATTACATATTTGTTTTTAGATATATCGGAATAGTAAATTTTTCGAGTTATGATTGTATGTTACGGATTTAAAGTTTTCTGAGATGAGATAGGTTTGTAACCGCCTTGATGAAGGTATGAAGTCTAAAAGTAAATAATTACTGAATTCAAAATGAGTATTACCTATTACTATTATTTATTTTACCCGAGCGAAGCCGGGTTGTCATCTAGTTTTTTTTAAATTTGCCGCTTTTTTCTACTGACAAAGTTGTTTGACCGGCTATATTTACAAATTAAGAGTCCATCTAAGCTAAATTTGAACTGAATTGAACAGAACAAAGTGAAATTTTACATTAATGATGATATTGATGATTATGACTTTGCCCCACTTTGGGCTTGTGCGCAAATCACGCGAGGTTCGATAGGGGGGTGGGTGTCACCATGGTATAATAATATACTCCGCCTGGTACTCCATTCCGAGATTCGCGTATGACCTAACTGACACGCGCCTACGTCATCATGCTGTTTACAGGTTCTCAAACTTTGAAATGTGGGAGAATTTTAACCAACGGTGAAAATTATTTTAACGGCATTAATTTTAAGTTATTCATGTAGAAACATAGTAAAATAAAACAAATCTAATGTATTAAATTAAACTTTATTTATCTATACAAGACAAACGTTTAAAAAACTAATTCACAGTTACACATTAAGAGATTAATTACCAAGCTTACGACGTGAAAAGTTTGGAAAACACTGCGACTGCTGACACTGAGCGAGAAGGAAATAACAATTAACACGCGTTCGACAAGGATGACGGTCAGGGCATGAAGTTATCTAGATCCGAATTGTCAAATGTGCACAGCGCTATCCTGTGTTGCCAGTAGTATAAACAGAATTACCCGAAAGTCTGAAATTTCTTTCGTGAATCGGAAGATATTGCTAACAAGTAATTAAAAATGACGTGTTATTGTAAAATTTAAGCTAAAATACATATAAATGAAAATTATAAAATTATAAAGAAATATTTTAACTTATTAACCATAGGTATAATGTACCCATGTAACATGTTATGTTGAAATAAAGTGGCAATGTTATTGTGACGTAGGCCCGTGTCACTCTGGGAATGGAAGACCATGTTTTATTAGACCATGGGTGTCACGAAAAAATCACGACAGATCACGTTGGGGGAGGGGGGCTATAAGGAGACCTCACGTGTATTTTTCTACAATGAACGAAACTAAGAAAAAATACCTACCACATGAGTAGATACTTTTTCTCTGTTTCGTTAAACATAAATCTTCACTCCGCACTTCAAAATAGCGAGTCTATTTTACAAAATTTGGGAGCGAGTGGCCTTGACCGGTCGGATAGAAAAAATTCAAAAAAATACACGTGAGGTTATGTGGGGAAGGGGGGTAGGCAAAAACCTCAGCAAATATCACCAAGGGGGACAGGGGGGTCAAAAAGTAGCCGAAAACACCTCGAGTTATTTGTGCACAACCCCTTTGTCATTGCTGACATTAATGTCTTCATCTAGCATTTAATTAATACTACAGATGGAGTTTCAACTATTAGTAATACTAAAACAACAATACATGTATCTAATATCAAATGCCATTATAATGAAATATATGCCATTCTTTGCTATTACAGCAACAATATATTGTTTTCCTTAAGTAGAACAGCTTATTTTGAGGGCGTATGCCCACTGTGGCGGTTGCGATGCAAACCCTCGAGCTTCCGCTTCCGGCTGTACATCATAAGGACGACTCATGACATCCAATAGAAAACGGGCCTGAAACAAACCAAAAACCTAAAGTTAATTCTATAGTTAGTACTTAATGAGCTAAGTACCTATATAAAGCCTGACCAGTAATATTATGATCATGGTCAAGAGGGCGCTGTTATTCTCATGTAGAGGGTGACTGTTTGGTATAGTATGAAAAACTTAGTTCCAGCGAAATTCCGCAACATGGTGCGTGATCATATATACCTGGTCAGTGGTCAGGCTTTATGTAAATCGGTTAGATTTTAGAATAAAAGTGAGTGCATGCCTATCAGCAGTGGGAGTGGGACATATTGTACGTATAGGTTGGTGATGACGATTTTATGTAATATTCATCTAACGAGCAGACGGGAAGCGGTCGGCGTCACTCATGGTCATGGACCTAAGCAACATCAACCGACTTTTGAGATTCTTGAGATCCCTAACTACTCGCATGTCCACACAGTGGCGTAGAGTGCATTAATCTAGCTGTGGACGAAACAGCATCTGCCATCAGGGCCTATGATCCATCCAATGTGTACTGCCCAAGGTAATAAAAAGAGTTAACTCCCGCAGGCCCCCCATTCAATGCAAGGCCTTGGGCGAGGGAACGCTTCGCCCATAGGTAACTACCCAACTAGCAAAATAGTCGTATAAGAATTGATTTACTCAGCCTGTAATCGTATAACAGCCGAGTTACGGTTGTTGAAGCACCAATATATCGTATAATAGCGGTTAACTCGACTATTTAGCAATTTTCGCTAATTAGTGCTATAATCATGTCGTATAAACGTTTATAGCACTATCTTTTAGCACTTTTATTCCACCTTTTAATAAATGCTGAGTTAGCGCTACTAAATCACTTTTATTCAGCATAATTGTTCTATTAAAATCATATAACAGCTATAGATTAGCTAATTGTCTGAATAAGGCGCTTTAATACAACTGTTACTTAACTCTCTTCTCTGTTGCTATAAAAGCCTATTAAAAGCAATCAAATAACCATTTGGCAACAATGCTGCTGTAACAGCGCGCTTATATCATAATTCGGGTAATGGGGTTCAAACCGCTGTTATAGGAGCTGAAGTGTATTTACAGGTTTTATTCAAAATGTATTCAGCTTAGAGTACTTTTAAAGAGTTTTGAACTACATTAACAGCACAAATCAGCCATGTTGACGTTTCAATATAGTCCGGTGGCCAACTGCATGAAACCCTACTTGACAAAAAAATAGAATAATCCTACTCTGTAGGGGTAGCTGACTTTTAGTAGCATCAACTGTTCTTGGTCAGCCGCGGCTTAATTTGGAAAATTTTGCGCTAATGGCAAAATAGTGGCACAAAAATTCATAAAAAAAACCCCATCGTATAATAGAATGAAACTTGCATGGTGGGATAGCTGCCTTTGAGGAGAGCAAAACAAAACTGGTCAGCTACATCCTGTGTTGGCAGGTTCTTGTGTCCGACCGAATTTGTGGTACCACGTGACAGCTACAATTTACCTCATCGAAAAATAGAATCAAAACAACTGATTGTAATACCTACATTAAATTTGTTGACATATGTCTTGGTCGGCCTCACCTTAGCCTGACAGCGTTTTCAGTCCGTCCGCATTAAAAAAAAAGTCAATGGCAGCTATCCTACCATACAAGTGACATTCTATTTTTCGATGAGGTAAATTGTAGCTCACTTGGTACCACAAATTCGGTCGGACACAGGAACCTGCCAACACAGGATGTAGCTGACCACTTTTGTTTTTTTGATGAATATTTGTACCACTTTTTTGCCATTTGCGCAAAATTTGCCAAGTTAAGCCACGGCCGACCAAGAGCAGTTGAAGCTGCTAAAAGTCAGCTACCCCTACGGAGTAGGATTTTTCAATTTTTTTATCAGGTAGGGTTTCATGCAGTCGGCCATCGGACTATAAATCCATAAACATAGCGACATCATGTGCTATAAGTGTAGCAGTAAACGCAGTTACTCGACTTATAGTCGAATTAATGAGATATAACAGAAACTAGATCGTGCAAGCAAATTTTTACTTATTTTTATTAATATTTTTTTATTGAAATTTAAGAAAATAGGCGGCCCATGAATATATATGAACCAGTGCCTTTGGTTTTATCAATAAAGTATTTTTCGCGCTGGGTTTTACTGTATTACGTGTACTTACAGACAGTAAAAACTTATGTACACAATCACGGTAAAAATAAATGTCATGGATGACAGCAGTAAAAAATACTTAAGTAGGTACCTTTTTGTTTTATTAGACACGTGAAGACGATTAGGCCTCAAACTTAATCAAATAATTGAAATATAATCGCCTACCTGAGATCGTTTTTAGCACATATTAGTTGAATAAAAGCATTTACTGCACTCTTACACATTTAAAATGCCGAGTAAAAGCAATCCGGCTACCTTTACGAAACATTTTTGCTGAGAAAAAGCAGTGCGGCTGCTTTTATAGAACACTTTTACTGAGTAATAGTAAATTGCTAATGTTTATAGAACAAATAGTCGAGTAAAAGCAAATATCGTTGCTATTAAAACACTAGAAGTGCTTTTATCCACTTTTACTCAACTCTTACAGCATCGATTTGCTTCTTATACAGCGCTTACTCGATTTTTATAACACTTTTAGTCTGTATAAGTGCGCCTTTTCGCGTTGAGTAAATGCTTACAGGACTTTTACTCGACTGTTTTTACACCGTTTATAGCACCAAAAAGCGAAAATAAAAACGTGCTCTCAACTTTTATAGCACATAGATTTGCTAGTTGGGTACACCACTGACTCCATGATGAGAATACCTTTCGGAAGTCATTCTTTTCAGCATCGTTTACTGCTTCCTGCAGCAACCAGTTCCGCGGTACATACGCTGGATTCACACTGAGCATGCGTCTGCGACGCTCGTCTTCGAATACTCCAACAGAGCTCGCGTCAACTGAGGGTTAAAAACATAATATAAAATTACACTACGTTGGAGTTTTAAACTTATTCTTTAGAGGCGTATTGGTTTACCAACTAACCTACTGAAGATTTTACTCGATTGTGACTAATATTTCCTTTCATGTTTTAACAAACATTAACTGGTTATGTAAACTGTAAGACAGACAACTTAGTTTGCTCTAACTCTAACCTGCTTCTTTATCCAGTCTTTCACGGTATTGGTCCAACCAGCAGCCCCACGAAGCATGCGAGGACAAGCGCTTCAGTGACCATTTCTCGTTCAGTTTAGTTTCGTTAACCATTTCGTTAGGTTCCAACTGCAAAATAAAATACTATGTTAATGATGTTAAGTTCAAAATCCAAACAACAATACAAATTCAAAATATCTGGAATCAGGAGGGTAACCTAACACAGGCGTAATTATATCTAGTAAATTATAAAAGACCGAAAGTTCTTAAATTATTGAGATATAGTGTAGTAAATAAAGGTAGTGGACCCCGCAGTAATTCCTCAGCCAGAAAAAACTTTACAGTATGATAAAGTATCAATAAATAAAAAGTATTGTATAAATTTCCAAAGAATAATAATAATAATAGAATTAAAGTAAATACCTAAAGTCTTAAATCGTTAATATCTTTTTACGGAAAAATGCTCCGTTCAAACTTTCTTCACCAGACATATTCATGTAACGTATTCCAATAATATATGAAATATCAAAAAAATATCCCAGCAGAAATACCAGTATTAATAAAATAAAAATTTTTGGCGTGTCTTGGACCGGAAAATTGCTCAGTCTAATTTTTTCACTGGAATGCCATTTTATTGCCGTTTTATACCTACAAAATGAAAATCTAAAAATTTTCCACTCTCAGTTTTGAATAGTTCTATAATACATACATTTCGATACGCATTTTTTTTGGATTTTTAGGGTTCCGTACCTCAAAAGGAAAAAACGGAACCCTTATAGGATCACTCGTGCGTCTGTCTGTCTGTCTGTCTGTCTGTCCGTCTGTCACAGCCGATTTTCTCCGGAACTACTGGACCAATCAAGTTGAAATTTGGTACACATATGTAAGTTTGTGACCCAAATACGGACATGTAACGTAAACAAATTAATTTTAAACATGGGGGCCACTTTTGGGGGGTAAATGAAAAAATGAAAAAAAAATATTTTTTCAAACTATATCATGTTACATATCAAATGAAAGAGCTTATTGTAAGGATCTCAAATATATTTTTTTTATAATTTTCGAATAAACAGTTTAGAAGTTATTCAAGAAAATAGGCAAAAAATGACCATTCCCCCCCCCCCCCTTATCTCCGAAACTACTAAGTCTTAAATTAAAAAAAAAATACATAAAATAGGTCTATACCTATAGATGACAGGAAAACCTATTAGAAATGTACAGTCAAGCGTGAGTCGGACTTAATTACAGTTTTTGATCCGACCCCTACGGATTTTTTAAAGAGATTTCACTCACGTTTCACATAAAAAATACATTGTTAACAGTGCCGGATTACTTAGAGTAGTAGTTTTCTTAGAGTAATTGGTGATAATTTTCTGATAAGATAATCATTTTAAATATTTAACGGTCTTACCTACTTACGAGTAATTGTAAGGTCAAATTAAAAATAATGTTTAAAAAAATATGTTAAATTGAGAGCTAGCTCAAAGTTTTTTGTACTCGTCGACTTTAATGGTTGAATTAATAAAGACTTTGTAACCAATAAGCAAAACAAGCACGCGCTTACGGCACCACGTTCAGGGAGGGCACCAAAATGCCAGGTTGAAAAAGGTGAACAAATTTTAAAATTAGGGACAGACACATCGTTTTTACCACACGATTTTTTTAGCTGTCTGTTTGGGAAACAATCGGTAGCAGTAGAAGAGTCGTGATTACATGCATAGATTCGATTTCAACCCACTCTTTTGCGGTTCGGCGTTAGGTCTTATGCGAGGCCTTCTGCCTTACGGCAAAGTTGATCTTCTGCCTTAATTACACTTGGGCGTGGATCCAAATCCAAGCTTTCCTCTTTCGCAGCTGGGCCTACTGCCTTTCTCACACTTCGCCAATTCAATTTCAAGCTCTCTGCTTTCTTGCATATTTTATGCATGAAAACAACCTCGCTGAGACCCTTAAATATCGAGCCCTATGCGAAGCTAGGCTGATAGAAAACTGTCCCATCCCTTCTCTGTATGAAATTCTGGATTCGCGCCTGGTTGGGACTAAAACTAAAATTGCGTTTTTATATCGAAAAATCTTGATGACCCTAGGGAGAGGGGGCACCTAGAAATGCTTAGGGCATCAAAATATCTTAATCCGGCACTGATTGTTAAAAATTGTGTAATATACGGAACCCTCGGAACGCGAGTCCGACTCGCACTTGGCCGGTTTTTATTTTACCCACTGCGCCAAATTATATTCTAAGATCATATAAGAAGAAAAAAATGACAGAGCAATTTTCCGATGAAAATGAGCCTCAAAAAAAGGAAGTATTATAAAAAAATATTCTCATGTTTGACAAAACTTTTAGATTTTTTTCTAGTATCACATACTGATACAAATAACTTATTTTGTAAAATAATTTTGGACTGAGGAATTACTCGGTTCAATATATAATCAGATTTGTGTTTTTACCTAACTTAGGGGTGTTTTTTTTTGGATATTTATAATGTTAGTCTCGGCTCATACTATACAATAACCAAGCTAAATTTCATCGACTGAGAAATTAATGCATGGGTCTCCATACAACAACTTGCTTCATTTACTACACTAATATGCCCAGGGCAAAAAGGAAAGAAAAAGGCAGACCCCACCATCTCATAGGAAATATAATTTTCAATGATAGAGAGAGAATACTATATTTTGGTTGATCTGACCTCAGTAAGTTGCCTGAATGTAGCCGTAAAGTCAGCTCCAGTTTTCTGCATCATATCAAGTAATTTTTCGATCAGTTGCTCATCTCCCCATTTTTCTTCTTTCAAGCCAATTTTCAAAAGAAACGTTTCCCTAAAAATAAACAAAAAAATACCAGTATAGTAGTTAGTTAACATATATTCTTCTGAATATGTTGAGGTTAGGTTCTTACAGTATTTTATTCTTGCAGTATGTATCCAATGTCTTCAATATATGCGCCATGTGAACTTGCTGAGAAGAAGTTAACAGTGGCTTCAGTGCATTTGCCAGCTGTCCAACATTCCACACAACTACCTAAGAGCATAACAAACATTATTTCAATAAGCAATTTCACATTTATAATGTAAACAGGAATAGAAGTAGGAATCCATACGTCAGGTTGTTTAGCCAATGAATATCTTCCCTCGCCATCGGAGCAGTTGGCTACAAAGCCACCGTCGTACGAGTCAACGAAGCCAAATGGACCGTAGTCCAATGTGATGCCCAGGATACTCATGTTATCCGTGTTTAGGAGGCCGTGGGTGAAACCGAAGCCTAGAAAATAAATATTGGAGGACGATATTATCCGAATTATTATTTTTAGTCTGTCTAATTTCGCGATTAAAAAAAACTTGAGTTTCAAATTTTTGCTCATGCTCTGCATACGCATTTCGCACGTTTTGAAGCTCACCAAAACTTGAAATATATTTTACGCAGAAGTGTTCCATCATAGTGAAGTCTCAAAACTTTACGACTTTCCTATTTCCGTATCTTTGTTTCACACATAAATGACTGTCCTACCTTATCAAAAATATGCGTCTAGGATCTTGGTATAATCATAACACAATAAGAAGATTTAATTCTGGCACCCTAAACGATCACAATAATACTAAGATTGCTTAAATTCCTACTACGGTGAATAGAAATAAAAATAAAACATTGAATTTTATTGTTGGACTAGGATCAGTGACAGGGGCAAATGCAAATGAACAAACTAACAATATTAATTTATTAAAGTCACCTTGCCATTTGGCCACAAGATCCAACGTCCGATGAGCGACTTCGGAGAACAGCCTTATGAAACGATTCTCGTCCGAGAGTTGAATATCTGGGAAATGCTCCTAAAATAATAAAGTAATTAAGTATATTTTTCTATTCTAGTTTCCCTCCCGGGTGTGAAGACCACATGATTATCGCTTTCGACAAAAACTAGAGGCAGCGAAAATTCTTGGGGTTACGTTGCCAAGCGGACCCCATGCTGCCTTAGATACCTAGCCATCGTAAACGCTGGGACAATAATAAGAAACTCATAACCTGAGCTATTAATATTTAATACAATCAACACAATACAAACCATTTATTGATAGATAGTGATAATTCTCACGTCAAAAAAATATCACAAATACGGCGATTAGTAGAGTAGTGATACATTTCGAAATTATAAGAAGAATAAATAAGTCTTTAATAAATAACCTTTATAATAAAGTCACCGAGCTGTCTCAGTACAGCGAGTTCCCCATTCCTCGCCAGTATTTCCAGCGAGCCAAAGCGGAACCAGCACTCAGCGAGCCGGAGCAGAATGGCCGCTCGCTCGCGATTCGGATTGCCAGTGAAATACACGTCTCGGACCACTGCTTCGTCACTTACTACAATAAAGGTTCAACTTTTCAAGAAGTTTTCTTCCTAAGTTGTCAAGTCAGCATGAAAAAATGTCCATACGGCCAATATTAAGATGGGCAAGATGGCTAGTACTCCTACAAAATTTTCCGTTACAAAAAGCCAAAGGAAAGTGTTATCGTCAAACAATACTTTACCGACAAGCCCCGCCGCTCTCACTGTAGGTATGCCTAAGAAATGGCAAGCTTCACAAGCAATCATCTCCCTCAAAGCGGACCTGAGAACTGCTCGACCATCGTGCACTCGTGAATACGGCGTTAGCCCAGATCCTTTTAACTGTAGCTGCCAACGTTCACCGAGTCTATAAACAAACTATGATTACTAGAGTCCGTCTAATGTTCGACTCCAAGCTAACCCTGCACTGACTTGTCAAGTGTGGATGTGTCACCATAAGCATCAAATTCCTATATAAGTGCTACTATTGCATATGCGGATTTTGCCTGGTCGGACCAAAATGTGTGCTCAAAACCAACATGTTCCGCTATATAAATTGATCGAAGTGGTTGCTAAACTATATGAACCGCAATATCACACACATAATAAGAGAAAAGGATGGTATGGAGGACAGGCACCAAATTTTCACTAGAAGAGTCAGTAGCTGAAATACCTATTTATGTATTCTCCAAGAATATGCGCTCTTCCATCTCCTAACTGACCAACCCACATTCCATACTGGTGGCCTCCATATCTAAAAATATAAGCTCTATTATACAATACAATTTTTTAAATTCTCATAACTTATGTTCCATTTTCGCATCCACATTCATGCCCGTAGAGCTTAGAACATTTAGTAACTGGAGACGCCTTGACTGTCATTTTCTGTACAGTCACCAGCTATAATTTGTTACACAACGAAGGTCGCAAAAATATGTGACGCTCTCTTATTGCACTACAAATAAGATCGTGTCAGATATTTTTGCCGCCTTCGTTGTGTAACATATTATAGCTGGTGACTGTACAAAACAGCCTGCCGATTTTTGCGGGGGAGGGGCACGTCGAATGTATGGCTATTTGTATATGATTTGTACGTAATGTACAAATAGCCATGTCAGATAAACGTCAGTCCATACAAAATATTGCACAATTGTGCAAGGTTTTCGGTAGAGGGGTAAGCTCTTAAAGGCGACTCCGGTTATTAAATGCTCTAAGCCGCAGAGAGTTGAACTTTTATAAAATGCAAGTAAATTTTGTTCCATTTTCGCATCCAAACTTAACATAGCAGTCGCTTGTTGTATGTTCACAGGTAGAATCCGAAATTTATTTATAGAAGAATAGAATAGAAAAACGTTTATTGCAAAAACCATCTACATACAGCACCACACATATAAATTTAAAAAAGAGGATCTTATACACTAAACAGTTTAAACTATTATTAGCTTAACTAACATGCAATAATAATCGTAGTATTGATGCTGCTATAGAGGCTACAAATGGACACCACTCAGCATATGCTCTAACATAATATATATGCTATAGCGCTGGTCTTCCGTGGAGCAAAATAAAGCGTATTTAGCAAAATGCTACACGTAGGTACATAGTAATATTTTCTACAGGCGTTTCTTAGGGAACATTATCAATCTCTCTAGGTCTTAACTTAACTTATTAGGAACGACAGTGTGAATTGAGGACACCTAGTGATTGTGGAAACTCATTTATCAACTGATAGTAGTTTAAAGTACCCAATGCAGTAAAAGTTATATTCGAGAAACACAATAGCGCCACGCTATGGATTGGATAAATATTTACCGATGAGCGACGGGCAAGGCGCCGTACGGCAACTTCCGACCGGCAATAAATTCAGCAAACTCCTCCCGATTAGCGATATCCGGATCCATATCCAGAATACTGATTAGCGCATCCTCTGAGACGCACACTAATTGTAAGTTGCGCTCTAGCGGACACGGTGTGACCTACAAAAAACAGTTCGTTCGCAATAAAAACTTAATTATAACACTATGCTATGTAATTGTTACTTACCTCAGAAAAGACAACATTCTTTATATTAGAACAAATTTGATCATTGTTTTCGTCAATCGGCAATAATATGTATTTTGGATATTGGTTGAATCTCCATTCAGTTAAATTTTTCTTTAACACTGTTAATTCTCCTTCCATCTTCATTGTAAAACAATTTTAGATTTTCAGAGATAGGAAAGAGTGGGAATGAGCCAGAAAAATTTGTATCGATAGACTTATTTTATTTTAAATTTGTCCGCCATGCCGCCTTTATCATAGTCTATGGTAGGTCAATGATGGGTTGCCATGTGTAGTCGCCTACTTCGATTTCAAATATAAATTTATTTGATTCAATATTTTCTGATTTGTTAACATTCTAAAATAAATAACATCAGTTTCTTTAATAAATAGTAAATAATGAATTATATTACAATTTATTCTTCAAGGTCATGGTCATGGCTACGCAACAGAATTGCGATAATCCTACGTAATGTGATCTTTGACCGACAACAAAGGCAATTGGAAATTAGTCGGATATTAGCCTACGGAAGTCGTCCGGTGTGAAATTCGTCCGATCCATTCAATCGTCCGCAATTCAAGTTCACTTTCTCGTGCTACTTTCTCATTTCACTTTCGAAAAAAACACTAAATACTGTATCAGTTCGAGTTTGGTATCCGCGTTGTATATTCAGGCGCGCGGGGTAATATTATTATTGTGATCAGTGGATGAGTTTTGAGTAATAATTATTGCGATTTATGGACTATCATTGACGAATATGGTGTATACGGAAGGATATTTGAAGGAAAAGCTGACCAAGGAATTGGACGCCGTTCACGTCGTAAGTACTGTCAAATTTTCTAGCTGTCGTGTTGTCACAAAAATCATTAAAATTAAGGTTTTAAACTATTAAAATATTATTCTTAATAAATGAAACGTTAGATAATTAGTGATAGCCGCGATGGGTAGAGTAAGAGCGGATCCCGATAGGTTTACCGTGACGAAAGATGCGCTGTTGCCGGGCGTGTTTTTTGCTCTACTTGTTCGGTGGTGTGTGGCTTCCTACCCTTACTCTGGATACAAGAAGCCGCCGATGTACGGCGATTATGAAGCACAGAGACACTGGCAGGAGATAACCGTGCACACGCCGGCAGCCACATGGTACTTTAACACGACGCAGAATGACCTTCAGTACTGGGGGTTGGACTACCCGCCACTGACTGCCTACCACAGCTTGTTAATGGGGAAGGTAGCAGACTGGATTGACCCGGAATCTGTGCGGCTATTCGCGTCGAGAGGTTATGAGAATGAATCACACAAAACATTCATGAGATGGACTGTGTTCTTGAGTGATGTTTACTTCTACGTGTCTGCTGTGTTAGTGATCTGTATAGACGCTGAACGCGTGAAGCCTAAAGAGGTTGTTAACGTATTCAAACGGACTGACTTATCTGCTATATTATTCTTATTGTATCCGGGTTTGATTCTCATAGACCATGGCCATTTCCAATACAACTGTGTATCTTTAGGGTTATTTTTATGGGCCACATTTTACATAATAGCCATAGAGAATGATGTTCTAGCAACTATATTCTTTGTCCTAGCTTTAAACTATAAGCAAATGGAATTGTATCATGCGTTGCCGTTTTTCTTTTATTTGTTACGTAAGATATTTATAGCACTGCCACACAGGAGTAGAACAGCTCATCTTGTGCACCGTTTCAACAAGCTAGCTATCTCAGTGATTGCTACGTTTATTATTATTTGGTATCCGTTTTTTGGGTCATGGGAGAATATTTTCCAACTATTCCGAAGACTGTTTCCCCTTAGCCGAGGAGTTTTTGAAGATAAAGTGTCAAATGTATGGTGTGTTGTCAATGTGTTTATCAAACTAAAGAGTTACTATTCGAATGAAGAAATGGCAAAGACATGCCTTATAACTACAGCATCAGCAGCACTTCCATCTTGCATAGATTTATTCTTCCGAATGAACAGAAAGAAGTTTGTGCTTTGCCTTATCAATGTATCATTAGCCTTCTTTCTATTTTCATTCCAAGTTCACGAGAAAACCATTTTACTAGCGGCCATTCCTGTTGCCATACATTTCCCCGAAGACCCTTTCATGTGTTTCTGGTTCCTACTTGTGTCTACATTCAGCATGCTTCCCCTTCTTCTAAAAGATGGTTTGCTGCTGCCTTTCATTGCTACAAACATAATTTATGTTAGCTTTTATAGTATAACATTGAAGCTAGCGATGCCTAATGCTGGTTTTTTTACATTCTTTAATGCTAAAAAGGTTTATAAAGCGGTACAGCCTGAAAAAATTGAAAACTCTGTCCTACTGAAACTTCTCAGTGTCAATTTCTTGTTTTCCGTTCTAGGAATGATAGTTATAACTGCTGCCTCACTTTATGTGACTCCGCCGCCTCAGTTCCCGGATTTATTCCCTTTGCTTATTTCTGTATATTCCTGTTCTCATTTCCTGTTATTCTTTTTCTACTTCTATTACACTCAGTTCCATTTGCCAACATGTTTGCCAACTACTGTTAAAGTTAAGAAATAATGTAATGTAGTACATAATTTTTAACATTCCATTTTAACCATAGAGTAAATGCTTTGTCAAGTTTTATTTAGTGTTTTATTATTGGTACTATTTCATTTTGGTAGTTTTGGGGATAAAATGCTTGAACAGATAATATTTTTAATAGGTATATGGTCGCAAAATCATTATTTGAGAAGATTAATCATTATTAATTTGTAATTCACAAACACTGTTATTACAACCATAGTTTTAATTATTATTTTTATAAAATTATAATTAGCTACATTCCTATAGGTCAATTAATTAAGTTGTATGTATGCAATAAAGTTTCCTTCCTTATACTATTATGGATAAATACTTATATACATAATATATAACATCCATAAGTCGGGAAATATTCGTAATAAACTCACAAATACTCCTATATACTTACCGGGATTCAAACCCGATTCCTCCTGTTTTGTAGATAGGGTCATTACTTTACTCTGTATCTTTAGGTATTTCAATAAAAGTAAACAAAATCTACCCTCAAATTGGTTCTTAAGCCAGTTGAGGGTAGATGAAAACATTACACGATCAAATAATGTAGGTTAAAGTCAGGTCGTTCAGTGACAGATCCAAGCGGTTTTGTATTTGGTTGGTTAACCAATAAATGTTGTAACTACCCGAAAATGTACAATTTATTTGGTTACTTTTATTTAAATAAATAAATAAATAAATACCTAAAGATATAGAGTATATAGGCTAGGAGGCCATTTATCTGATGGCGGGCGACTGTACGTAGTAGGCATGAATAAAGGCCATGCATACAGAACCCCCAGTGCAGGCGCACGCGCACAGCTCACGTGCGCGCCGCGAAATCATGCGTAAAATTATGCAACGGAGAAAACGCGCGCGCAACCATCTGCCCGAAACTTGATTTATCGCTGTACATATGTAGTTCAGCGTGTTGTCACGCAGGGACTTGTGACCAAACCCCGTTAATGATGCAATTCATTGAAAATTAGGTTGGCAAATCTGACTCCCATCAAAGATATATGTAACTCCGTATAAGAAAAAAGTCTAAGGAAAAGCGTGCCTCGGAAATTAAGAAAAAGTAATTCTAATAGATGGCGCCACACCTTTGGCCTATACTCGGCTAGATGGCGTTGACGTTGACACCGTTTGATATTTAACAAATTTAACACATCAGTGAAAGAACATGGGTCAAAATCATATAAAAATAAAGAAACCATATGTATAAATACATTTTTTGATATTTTTATACATTTTTAGTTTTATTCGTGTGTCGATAGATGGCAGTAAATTTACTGTGACTAATACAAAATTTACTGTGACAGAAACCTATTATATACTATCTATTCTCTTTGCTACCGTATAGGGAACCCTAACTCTCCGATGGTACGCGATAGATGGTAATTGTACATCGGGCCAAAATGATGAAAAAGCACGACATTCGAAATTCGAAATTCGTTTGGGCAGGTCCAGGTCCCAAAGTTCAACTTATAGGTACCATCCCCACACCGTTAACAGATAAATATAAACCTTAGTGCATAGATCTAAGGATCACCGACGATGGCCGGTTAAGATTATTGATTTATTGACCTTATATGCTGAGTTTTTGCGCCGGTCTACATGGCCAGTCGGTCAGAGTTAGAAAAGAGGAACAAGGATTGCAGGAATTTGCTTCTTTGTTGGAACAGCTCAAAATGTCTAAAACTGAGCTTTAACATCCTAAGTCCCGAGTTCCTTTTCACTACAACTTATAAAACAAAGTCACCCGCCGCGTCTGTCTGTTTGTATGTACGTTCGCGATAAACTCAAAAACTACTGAACGGATTTTCATGCGGTTTTCACCTATTAATAGAGTGATTCTTGAAGAAGGTTTAGGTGCATAATTTGTTAAGGTGTTCTGTAACCCGGGACTGGTCGCTGGTAAAAGACAAATTCAAATCGAATTTTGAACTATAAAGAAGATTCAAAATTCAAAACTGCAATAATGACTCTGGAGGTTAACAGAATAAAGTTCATGCCTTTACACTATATTTAAACGTTTATTACCCTAATCACCTGAACTTGTAGACAAGCAACGCGCCGTTTTATGAATGAACCGACTCGCCAGACGGGTCTATATTTGACTCCACTCGACTTGCTCAACGTACTTAGGGCACATCCGCACTTTCCCAACTGACCGGTTCTGTGACCCGGTAAGAATGCTCACATAAGGATTTCTGGGTCGATTTCTGATCTAATGACAGGTGTTAAATGGAATCCGGTTGTTTTAGTGACGACATTTTGATTGATGGGTTTCAATGTCTTCTGGGCGTTGTTGCATTTTCGGGTACCTACGTCGTTGAGATCAATAAATGATGATGATGATGAAGCTGTGTACGGATTGGGTCGCCCAGAATTTAGCCTGTGGCGTTCATACATCCTAATCCCTGTAAAAATAGGGCACCTGAACAATGGGGGGGGGGGGGGGGGGTTAGCTCCTCCCCCTGGAGACCAAATATTGTATACCCCTCCAATGCCCTCCATACAATGTATGCGCCTCCTCCCCTTCGCTAGATCTTCGGGTGATACATCAACTTGCCCTGGTCCAACGGTTCTCTGGAAACAAAACGCTGACTAATTTTAGATTTGATTAATAATACATTTACAACATCCGACATGTAAAATATTTAATAATGGTTTGAATTTCCTACTTGAAGTGTGAAAACCAAATAATGCGTAATTTAAAATTAAATAGCTTAATCGGTCCGGTAGTTAAAAGTAAAACCCATAAAACGACTAAAATAACATTACCGTTTGGGTGATGTCATTTCTCGTTACTTCATTAGCAACTCATTACTCTTTAAACACTTATTAATACTTGCTTAAAACAACGTCATCTTTAAGACATCGTTTTTTGTCAAGTTCTTAAATTCGACTCTCTGCCTCTGTTCTGCTTTCGTCACCCATTCTTCATTCGTAACTTTCATTGAATCAGAATCAGAATCAAGTATTTTATTCGTGATAAACTTATCATTGGTTAGTCTTTGCAATCTTTGGTCATATTTGTTGTTTGTCTTATTCTTATTCCGGCTCATTTCGGTTTTCATCATCATCTTCTTTGATCATGTTCGATGTTAGTTTAGGTACCTGATTTTTAGTCCCATACGTTATTCGTCAATTTTTTTTCTACAACGTTTCATTGTTGGGCCTATTTTGACAAGTACTTTATTCGTTTCATCCTGCATGCGTCAACCATTCTTTCGCATGTATGAAATTCAGAATTCTCAGCGAAGCGCGAATTATCAGTTCGGGGCGAACTACTAGTAGTAGATACTTTTGGCGCGTCCGCTACCCCATTGATGTTAATCCCAAACATGGGTTATGCCCCACATGTGACAGTTCCTGTTACTCCCATATAGAACTGGGAATTAGAACAATGGTGGGCTTCCCAGGAATGTGACGTGAGTCATATCACTAAATCTGGATGCCGCGTGCGATGTCTCAAAACGCAACACAATGACCAATAATAGACTTTATGCTATTGTTTTAAGGATCTAGAATGGTTAGTTAATTATGTCGATGTTGTTAGACATGTCTGACGAATTTTAAAGCGGCCAGTGATATTTAACCATTCTGTCTGAGATATATTTAGAAATACTGAGTAGGTATATGCTGGCTGTATCTATTTAAAAAATCTCAATAATCATAGGAATATCTACATACAATGAGGTTGGCAATTGTTAAAGGTTTATATAGATGGCGCCAGTAACTTAGCTGGTGGTAACTTTTTTGTTCTATGGGATTTGCTTGTCAATAATTAAAAACAAATTTGAACAACCTGGTAGTACCAAAGACTCGGAGGGAATTTTGGGATTCCAAGAACGACTAGTCATGTTCTGATTCCAATACTAAGTGTGTACAGAGTACTAATGTAAGTATTCAATGCGCGAACGCAGCGAGATTTGCATATGATGTCATGTGTGCCATTCCTTGAAGCCTATACATATGTGTCGTGTTCAAGTTATAACAACTTCTTTTGTAGATAGGCAAACGTAGCGTATCAGACTATGTGCAAAAAGTATCTAGTATTCTCTGATAGCTTAACAATAAGAAAAAACCGGCAAGTGCGAGTCGGACTCGCACACGAAAGGTTCCGTACCATTAACGTACAAAATCGGCAAAAAAATCACGTTTGTATGGGAGCGCCGCTTAAACATTCATTTTATTCTGTCTTTAAGTAGGTATTTGTTGTTGCAAAGGCCTCTCCCCTTGATTTCCACAACTCCCGTTGTGGTGCTTTTTCCGGCCAGTTACTATTGTTACTAATGAAGGCGTCTAAGTCGTCCCGCCATCTCCGTATGGGCCTGCCACGTCCGCGCTTCTTTTGCGGCGTCCACTTGGTGGCTATACTGGCTATATACTAGCCCACCTATCCGCGCGGATGCATGCGGCAGACGTGACCCGCCCAGTCCCACTTCAGCCTGGCGGTCTTCTCCCCCACGTCAGCCATGCGTGTTTTGGAGCGCAATGTAGTGTTTCGGATGCGTTCGTATAATTATGAGGTTATATTAATTGCATACAAATAGCATTGTAAAGGCGGATACAGGAACAGACAGTGTATCTGAATACGAACGATAAGCGTAATGAGTTACTTCCAATACTTACAATTATTTACTAGTAGTAATAACTGCGTTTATTGCTATTTAACCTATCAACACGATTTACATGCTATATCAGTCCTAGCTTCTGCCAGCGAATCAAAACCAATGTTTTTACAAGCTTTTATTTAGTTTCACCTGTCCGTTGTCTGTCTGTCTGTCGGTCTGTAATCAAATCTTGCAAGTTAAATTTGATCCACTTCCCGGTTTCCGATTGAGCTGAAATTTTGCATGCATGTATAAATCGGATGACAATGCAATATTATAGTACCATCGAGCTGATCTGATTATGGAGACAGGAGGTGGCCATAGGAACTCTGTGATGAAACAACGCAACCTAATTGTGTTAGGGGTTTTTAGAATTGTCTCGATGAGTATTAGTTGTCTGTCGTAAGAAAAGTACAGTCAGCGATAAAAGCTTGTACCAAAAATGAAATTTTTGCCAAAAACTTATTTTATGATATAGGAGGCAAACGAGATAAATATCTGAACACCACTCTAACTTGACAATAGAGACGTGTTCAGATATTTGTGAGCGCCTTGACCACTCCGATATATCTGATAGCGACTGTACTTGGGATGGTTTTACAGACATTACAGTACCGTAATGTATTAGGGTGGATATTTTTTAAGTAATACCTTGTTAGTCACACCAAATTAAATGGTAACTTTAGGTATGTGGTCACCTTGGCATTTGTCTTCCGTCTGTAAATTCTTTAATTGTCTTGTGTGACACATTTCTAGATAAATCCTGTCAGTCAGTTACCACATTTACTCCGGTCAACCGACTCATATTTATTTCAAATAAGTTTTAAATAAGTTAACATTTTATATAACACGAGGCAACCACAACGCAGCGAGAATATTAACAACAACAGTACCAATTGTAGGCTCTATTGCGTTATAATAAGGTATATGATTGGTTAGTTAGATGATGGTACAAAACTGGCGCCATTGTGAAGTAAAACAATGTTTGGTGCGGTTTGGTGACGCATGAAGAGTTTGCAAAATATTTGTTTATAAATAGGTTGTTACAATTTTCTGGATAATAATTCAGCCTATATGTACGAGAGGGTTTGGGCTTTAGACAGTGAGGAGACACTCCTGACTTCGGGCAAACCCGGCTGCTTTCGGCTCATCATTGCTCCGAGCAATTATTAGGGTTGACACAACTTGACGTCCCTTTGTGTGCACGACCACAGATAAGATAATTACTTGAATGTTGACAACCCTAAATAGTCGAAAGGGATAGTGCCATAAGTTAGAAAGGGATATCATGATTCGACCCTGAATCGCTGTCAAACTTCGGTTTTGTAGGAAGCGTCCTTTCTGTACGGTAGTACAATTACTTATTCTGTGCTTTAGTCCCCATGCTGTTCCAATGCGGGTTGGAGACTGCACAAATTGCACAGTTACACTTTTGAATTTCTTCGTAGATATATGCAGGATCCGAGATGTTTTCCTCATCGATAAACTAGTGGTAGCTAATTATCAAATGATATTTCTCACATAAGGTCCGGAAAACTGATTGGTATGAGCCAGGAGTTGAACCCGCGACCTCCGGATTGAAAGTCGGACGTCTGATCCACTGGCTACCACCGCTTCTTTCAAAGAATAAGTGATAAAACTGCTGCCCAAGGAAACACATATAACACATATTAAATGATTTTTGTCAGCCCACCTATTGACACACAGACACGAAACTGACGTCACTCTGGAGTAGGGAATGCAAATCGGTTATTTTTTGTATGGAAATAACCGCGGTTTCGGTTAATAACCGACAATTTCCATACAAAAAATAACCGAAAATAACCGATTTGCATTCCCTACTCTGGAGTGTGCCAAAAAATAACAATACCTATTACCTACTTACTAATTGCCGCTTAGCCTAATTTGTGGTATGACTCTGTCTACAAAGCAAAGCAAACTCTATCTTCTTCCTCGCGTTATTCCGGCATTTTGCCAGGCTCATGGGAGCCTGGGGTCCGCTTGACAACTAATCCCAAGAATTGACGTAGGCAACTAGGCACTAGTTTTTATGAAAGTGACTGCCATCTGACCTTCCAACCCAGAGGGGAAACTAGGCCTTATTGGGATTAGTCCGGTTTCCTCACGATGCTTTCCTTCACCGAAAAGCGACTGAGAAATATCAAATGATATTTCGTACATAAGTTCCGAAAAACTCATTGGTACGAGCCGGGGTTTGAACCCGCGACCTCCAGATTGCAAGTCGCACGCTCTTACCGCCAGGTCACCAGCGCTTCGAAGCAAACGTGCAAACGAATCGGCCGATGGTAAGCAAATACTGTCGCCCATGGATACTTGCAACATCAGAGGGATTGCAACTTGCAAGTGCGTTGCCGGTCTGTAAGATGGTCTACGCTCTTTTCTTGAAGCTTTGAAGGTTGTTTCGGTCCATTATATATAAATACTTGTATACATAGAAAACATCTATAACTCAGGAACAAATATTTGTGGTAAACACACAAATAAATGCCCTTACCAGGATTCGAACCCCGGACCTCCTGCTTCGTAGGCAGGGTCACTACCGACTAGGCTAGGAGGCCGTCAAAATACCGTTAGTCCTGCGGGCATAATCGAAGTTTCGTTATTTACGTCTTTATCGCTCGAATATGCCAGTGATAGAGAGGCAGATAACGAAATTTCGTGTTTCGCGGTAGACCTTCAGGGTTGTAATATGGAAATCCCATAAATATTTGTTCCAGTTCTAATATGTGTACCTACCAACTAGAAGGTATATCATAATTCGACTTGGACTTTAGACATATCTCTCCTTAAACAAATTTGACTTCAAAGCGTAAACTCTCTACTCTTTGCATGTGAAAACACTTAGACAAAGGATTACTTTCGGAGCTACCGTACTGTTGTTATCTCTAGTGTTTGAAGCCGGATTATCAGTTTTTTAAAAGATTAAATGCTGGTGAACTTTGGGCCTTTCAGAAGATATACTTTTTCATGTGGGATACTACGACACTAATAAGATAAAAGCCTAGAGTAATCTTATCTTATCGTTTCCGGGGCCCCTGTGGAGTACACTTCAACCCATCAGGATCTTTTGAGCAATGACCCTGCACCCCGCAAGAGCAACCTTTTGCCTACTCAAGAGCTTTATCCACCATGTGTCTCCATCGATTCATTTCCATGCACACATGGACATGGACACATACATCCCACAGGATGATATGATGGAGCTCAGAGGGCCTACCGCGAACCACGTTCGACGTTATGCCTCTCTGTCGTACCTTCTTGTAAATTCGTACGTAAGTTTAGGCAACACGTCGAACGTGGTTCGCGGTAGGGCCTCAAGGGCATCAGCGCTTTGAATTCTTAACTCCTTCGGTTCCAGACAGCCTGGTATAATTTCAGCCATGTACAAAACAAATTGCATATCTATTCTGTAAAGACATACGGTTCAATTCATAATAAAACGCTTAGAAACATCGGATCGTAAAAGGGCCAAAAGATTAAAATGCAAAAATGCCGTTCAACTTGAAAACCATTAGTGCTGCCCTAAATTCTATCACACGTCCCAAATGTGGAACACACATACTACCTGTAGTAAAGCACGCATAGCCCGTCATTCGAACCACAGATTACTTACCTCTACTACGAGATGAAACATGTACACCACACAACAACAACAACCTCTGCAGATGTAGTGCATAATTCTGATTTAAACTTTCACGATTATTAAACATTATCAAACTACACAACGGGACTTAATCGCGTATTTAAGTTTTAAGATTTACCTCCGACGTTTCGAGGACGGCGTTGTCCCCGTGGTCTCGGAGAAGACTGGCTCAAGTTAACATCAACATCTTCTAGCCGCGCGAGTTTTTCGAACTACCCGCACTTGGTCTTGTTTATCAGTTTGAACGTTTTGCGCACTAGGGATGTTACTCTGTCGACACACAACACTAACGATATTCGATTTATCGACTGTTGATATTCGTTTCCGCTTACATTTGCTAATGACTGGATTCCATGTGGATGAGATCTTAAAACCCTCGTCCCGATTAAAATTGCAATGTTTTTTTATTTCAATGGCTTCCTGCACTTTTAAATACGCGATTAAGTCCCGTTGTGTAGTTTGATAATGTAGTAATCAAACTACACAACGGGACTTAATCGCGTATTTAAAAGTGCAGGAAGCCATTGAAATAAAAAAACATTGCAATTTTAATCGGGACGAGGGTTTTAAGATCTCATCCACATGGAATCCAGTCATTAGCAAATGTAAGCGGAAACGAATATCAACAGTCGATAAATCGAATATCGTTAGTGTTGTGTGTCGACAGAGTAACATCCCTAGTGCGCAAAACGTTCAAACTGATAAACAAGACCAAGTGCGGGTAGTTCGAAAAACTCGCGCGGCTAGAAGATGTTGATGTTAACTTGAGCCAGTCTTCTCCGAGACCACGGGGACAACGCCGTCCTCGAAACGTCGGAGGTAAATCTTAAAACTTAAATACGCGATTAAGTCCCGTTGTGTAGTTTGATAATGTTTAATAATCGTGAAAGTTTAAATCAGAATTATGCACTACATCTGCAGAGGTTGTTGTTGTTGTGTGGTGTACATGTTTCATCTCGTAGTAGAGGTAAGTAATCTGTGGTTCGAATGACGGGCTATGCGTGCTTTACTACAGGTAGTATGTGTGTTCCACATTTGGGACGTGTGATAGAATTTAGGGCAGCACTAATGGTTTTCAAGTTGAACGGCATTTTTGCATTTTAATCTTTTGGCCCTTTTACGATCCGATGTTTCTAAGCGTTTTATTATGAATTGAACCGTATGTCTTTACAGAATAGATATGCAATTTGTTTTGTACATGGCTGAAATTATACCAGGCTGTCTGGAACCGAAGGAGTTAAGAATTCAAAGCGCTGATGCCCTTGAGGCCCTACCGCGAACCACGTTCGACGTGTTGCCTAAACTTACGTACGAATTTACAAGAAGGTACGACAGAGAGGCATAACGTCGAACGTGGTTCGCGGTAGGCCCTCTGAGCTCCATCATATCATCCTGTGGGATGTATGTGTCCATGTCCATGTGTGCATGGAAATGAATCGATGGAGACACATGGTGGATAAAGCTCTTGAGTAGGCAAAAGGTTGCTCTTGCGGGGTGCAGGGTCATTGCTCAAAAGATCCTGATGGGTTGAAGTGTACTCCACAGGGGCCCCGGAAACGATAAGATAAGATTACTCTAGGCTTTTATCTTATTAGTGTCGTAGTATCCCACATGAAAAAGTATATCTTCTGAAAGGCCCAAAGTTCACCAGCATTTAATCTTTTCAAATACTGATAATCCGGCTTCAAACACTAGAGATAACAACAGTACGGTAGCTCCGAAAGTAATCCTTTGTCTAAGTGTTTTCACATGCAAAGAGTAGAGAGTTTACGCTTTGAAGTCAAATTTGTTTAAGGAGAGATATGTCTAAAGTCCAAGTCGAATTATGATATACCTTCTAGTTGGTAGGTACACATATTAGAACTGGAACAAATATTTATGGGATTTCCATATTACAACCCTGAAGGTCTACCGCGAAACACGAAATTTCGTTATCTGCCTCTCTATCACTGGCATATTCGAGCGATAAAGACGTAAATAACGAAACTTCGATTATGCCCGCAGGACTAACGGTATTTTGACGGCCTCCTAGCCTAGTCGGTAGTGACCCTGCCTACGAAGCAGGAGGTCCGGGGTTCGAATCCTGGTAAGGGCATTTATTTGTGTGTTTACCACAAATATTTGTTCCTGAGTTATAGATGTTTTCTATGTATACAAGTATTTATATATAATGGACCGAAACAACCTTCAAAGCTTCAAGAAAAGAGCGTAGACCATCTTACAGACCGGCAACGCACTTGCAAGTTGCAATCCCTCTGATGTTGCAAGTATCCATGGGCGACAGTATTTGCTTACCATCGGCCGATTCGTTTGCACGTTTGCTTCGAAGCGCTGGTGACCTGGCGGTAAGAGCGTGCGACTTGCAATCTGGAGGTCGCGGGTTCAAACCCCGGCTCGTACCAATGAGTTTTTCGGAACTTATGTACGAAATATCATTTGATATTTCTCAGTCGCTTTTCGGTGAAGGAAAGCATCGTGAGGAAACCGGACTAATCCCAATAAGGCCTAGTTTCCCCTCTGGGTTGGAAGGTCAGATGGCAGTCACTTTCATAAAAACTAGTGCCTAGTTGCCTACGTCAATTCTTGGGATTAGTTGTCAAGCGGACCCCAGGCTCCCATGAGCCTGGCAAAATGCCGGAATAACGCGAGGAAGAAGATAGAGTTTGCTTTGCTTTGTAGACAGAGTCATACCACAAATTAGGCTAAGCGGCAATTAGTAAGTAGGTAATAGGTATTGTTATTTTTTGGCACACTCCAGAGTAGGGAATGCAAATCGGTTATTTTCGGTTATTTTTTGTATGGAAATTGTCGGTTATTAACCGAAACCGCGGTTATTTCCATACAAAAAATAACCGATTTGCATTCCCTACTCCAGAGTGACGTCAGTTTCGTGTCTGTGTGTCAATAGGTGGGCTGACAAAAATCATTTAATATGTGTTATATGTGTTTCCTTGGGCAGCAGTTTTATCACTTATTCTTTGAAAGAAGCGGTGGTAGCCAGTGGATCAGACGTCCGACTTTCAATCCGGAGGTCGCGGGTTCAACTCCTGGCTCATACCAATCAGTTTTCCGGACCTTATGTGAGAAATATCATTTGATAATTAGCTACCACTAGTTTATCGATGAGGAAAACATCTCGGATCCTGCATATATCTACGAAGAAATTCAAAAGTGTAACTGTGCAATTTGTGCAGTCTCCAACCCGCATTGGAACAGCATGGGGACTAAAGCACAGAATAAGTAATTGTACTACCGTACAGAAAGGACGCTTCCTACAAAACCGAAGTTTGACAGCGATTCAGGGTCGAATCATGATATCCCTTTCTAACTTATGGCACTATCCCTTTCGACTATTTAGGGTTGTCAACATTCAAGTAATTATCTTATCTGTGGTCGTGCACACAAAGGGACGTCAAGTTGTGTCAACCCTAATAATTGCTCGGAGCAATGATGAGCCGAAAGCAGCCGGGTTTGCCCGAAGTCAGGAGTGTCTCCTCACTGTCTAAAGCCCAAACCCTCTCGTACATATAGGCTGAATTATTATCCAGAAAATTGTAACAACCTATTTATAAACAAATATTTTGCAAACTCTTCATGCGTCACCAAACCGCACCAAACATTGTTTTACTTCACAATGGCGCCAGTTTTGTACCATCATCTAACTAACCAATCATATACCTTATTATAACGCAATAGAGCCTACAATTGGTACTGTTGTTGTTAATATTCTCGCTGCGTTGTGGTTGCCTCGTGTTATATAAAATGTTAACTTATTTAAAACTTATTTGAAATAAATATGAGTCGGTTGACCGGAGTAAATGTGGTAACTGACTGACAGGATTTATCTAGAAATGTGTCACACAAGACAATTAAAGAATTTACAGACGGAAGACAAATGCCAAGGTGACCACATACCTAAAGTTACCATTTAATTTGGTGTGACTAACAAGGTATTACTTAAAAAATATCCACCCTAATACATTACGGTACTGTAATGTCTGTAAAACCATCCCAAGTACAGTCGCTATCAGATATATCGGAGTGGTCAAGGCGCTCACAAATATCTGAACACGTCTCTATTGTCAAGTTAGAGTGGTGTTCAGATATTTATCTCGTTTGCCTCCTATATCATAAAATAAGTTTTTGGCAAAAATTTCATTTTTGGTACAAGCTTTTATCGCTGACTGTACTTTTCTTACGACAGACAACTAATACTCATCGAGACAATTATGCTCCGCTAATGGCTCCTCTACACGATGGGCCAACGCCGGCCACTCCAAGAGACGCATTTATGCGTTAGAGGGAGCAAGTGATTTTGCTATCTCATTCTACCGCATGGCTGCGTCCCTTGGAGTGGCCGGCGTTGGCCCATCGTGTAGAGGAGCCATTATATAATGAGAGGTATGTTCCCAGCACTCCCAGCAGTTAGATATTAGTTAGTGCTTCTGGGCATTTTCCGCAAATCGACAAACTTTTTATGTACCTCAGCAGTTAGATATTAATAGTGTCCTACCGAAGTTTCAGTTTCGGCATAAAAATCATGTTTCGACCAAAAACTGTAGCACTTTTCAGGCGCTGTACTTTCGGCATAAAATAAAAAACATGTTTCGGGCGAAACTAGAGCAAAACCGAACTTTCGGTTTCGGCAAAAAATCTGGTTTCGGTCGGACACTATGAGACATATGCTGGTGATGATTATAATGGTGAATTATTAGATCAAGCTAATTTAGTTGCTTCATAATAATAATATTTAGGCGTGATATGAGACTAATAAAAAACTATCCTTTACCTTTACCGTAAACGACCACATATGTATGTAATTATTTGTCAAACGATTTTAGATTTAATTCTGATACCAATAAGGCTCAATGTGAAAAGCAGACATTGCATGTATATCGTATTGACCTCGGTACTTCAATTTACCTAAAGTAGGAGTGATTTAGATTTTAGAATCTAAATTTCGTCAGTGCTCAGTGAATAAAGTTAAGGCTGCAGTCCACTTGGAGCTATGTAAATGTAACTTATTACCTATGTTTAATTTCACAAAAGTCGATGCAGGATATATAAAATATTAAAACACTGGCAAATTAACCCCAAGTTACTAATTAGGGTTTGCAATCCGGATCCGAAATGTATGAAATTATCCGGATCTGGATCCGGATCCGCGGATCTTCCCATACATTTCGGATCCGTCGTGCAAACCCTACTACTAATGGACAGCTTTCTTCCTTATCGAACCACACCAGGGTTGACATTTCGCTGGCCCAATATTACAGGGATCTATGTTACATTTTCAAGATAGTTGAAATTCGACGTAATGTCATTATGACAATGTTCAAATTTCAGTTAGATAAAAGTGAAACATAGAACCCTGTAATATTGGGCCAGCGATTTGATGGTTCGACAGTCTGTTGACGCTTTTAAGATTAAGCTTGACACCGAGGACACCGACTTCAAATATATTTGTTGCTAGCTCATATATAAAAGGGTTATATTTTATTTTATTAACCGACTTCAATTTCATAGAAGGAGGAGGTTCTGTATTCGGTTGTGGCTATTTTTTTTTTTTTCTATGTACGTTCACCGATTACTCCGACATCCGTAGTCCGATTTGAGTAATTCTTTTTTTGCTTGAAAGGAGCTACTTCCGAGTTTGTCCCATTTTAATTTGGTTCTGTTCTGATGATGGGATCCATGAGGAATTGAGGGAACTCCTCAATTTTTAAAGGCACATGCATGGTGTTTTGGGTGTTTTCTTAAGCAACTCGAGCATTTTTTCCCGAAAACCACCAATTTGATGAAGTAGACCTGATGATGATGATTATTTTGATGATAATGATGATGATTTCTTTAAATGTAAGTATGTTCAGCGATTACTGTGATCCGATTTGAGTAATTCTTTTTTTGTTTGGAATAAGTTACCTCCAAGATGTTTCCGCATTATTTTTGGTTCTGGTCTGATGATGGAATCCATGAGGAATTGAGGGAGCTCCTCAATTTTAAAGGCACGTGTTAAGTGAACTCGGGGTTTTCTAAAGTAACTCGAGCATTTGCTTCCGAAAACCATCAATTTGATGTACTACAACTGTAGCCTTACCACGAGTTTGACATTGACATATTCGCTAACGTCTTATGCATCTAAATGTAACTTTTTATGCATCTCGCTCACACTAAGGTTAGTACGAGCGAGATGCATAGGAAGTAAGTTACACACATGCTAGCGAATATATCAATGTCAAAATCGTGGTAAGCGGGTAAGGCTACTGATCGGGGGTTAGGGTTAGGAGTTAAGGGGTCAGAGATTAAGGGGTCGGGGAATGGCGGTTGAAGGGTTGCTGGTTCAGGATCTAGGGGTTCCTGGATGGCTGGAGGGGGGGCTGAGGAATTGGGTCAGTGGCGGGGCGGGCGGATGGATTTAGTTGACAGGAATTATAATTTCCCAGACGGACTCGAGAAAATTCCTGATTACATATTTACTAAAGTAATAGGTACACGAATTTAGTGTTAAAGGGTCGTTCTCTCATTTCGTGCAAATCGGTGATGTTCTCTCTATTTGTAAATTTTCTTTTAAATGGTAAATTTTTGGGTTTTCATGCATTGTGGATTAATTTATTGACACTTATATGCTAAAGGCACCTTCGTAACCTTATTCCTTTTCATTTAATAAGACTGGTGGTAATGAACTACGCGCTGGTAATGAAATGGGCATGGATGGTAATTTTATCAGTGGAGGGTAATGAAACAAACTTATGAAATCGCAATAAAAAAACTTTAGTTAACGAAAATTAACACGATTAATATAATGAACAACATTAAAATCACGTGTCTTAAGCGCTGTGCAGACGATCAAGCCGACTTAATAAATACTCCGGCTTGACAATCGCGACTTATGATTTACCACCTAGCTTGTAGCGATTGTCAAGCACAATTTACGTGATTGAAGACGTATTTCGTATTGTTTATTTATTTAATGATTACACAGCACTACATCAGTCTTGTCACCAACACACTGAGAAACTACATACTTTAATTTAAAATTAACATCCAAATACACTCGACTGCCAATCCATCCAGCGTAGCTCCATAAACTCGCAAAATCTCAAGCACTCATGAGTCAACAGGAGATGCACCAGGATAAGCCTAAGGGTTATATTTCTAATGTCCGGTACAAAAAGTCTTACAAGCCTCTCTACTAGTTCAAGGCAGCCAGAGTCTCCACGAAAAGCCCAACAAGCTAAAAGTAGTAGGCTTAATTTGTGCCTCACCTCCAAAGAAATGAAGCCCAGTTCCTAAAATAAATATTTTTTGGTAATAAATCCTAAGGAAATTCTTTTGGACCTTTTCCAATAGTAAAATGTACGTTGACTCGTAAGGGATCCAGGCTAATGCTGACGCCTCCGACTTGCTTCTGACCAGAACATTGTAAAAAACTTTTATGGGGCAAGGGTCATGGAATTCTCTGACGTTGCGAGTGACAAAGCCTAATCTACTGAAGCTACAGTACCAAGTGCTTTGATATGGTCGTGAAATGTTAGCCGCGTATCGAATATGACCGCAAGATCCTTTACTGAGACGACTCTTGTTATTACAAGAGTCTATTGATCTAAGAGTCTATTGGCTCAGGTCCAAGAAAAAATTGAGCATGTGTAGGAAATAGGGCTTGATTAAAACTACACACTTGACACTTAGCCGCATTGAAAGTCAGTTTGTTATCCCGACTCCATTGGAACAGAGATGAAACATCCTCCTGCAGCAACATAGAATCCTCCTCCTTCTCAACTCAATATACCAATTTAAGATCGTCGGCGTAGAGTAGACAACGAGCGTTATGGATAACCGAGGGCAGGTCATTGACCATTATTCCAAATAGGAAAGGCCCCAAGATTGAATCTTGGCTGTCACCAGAACGAGTATGGTACGGATCTGGTACGAAGTGGCCATGCTGGTCGTTGCGTACTGCGGTTGATCACGCAGATAACTGGCAAAAATGTTAAGCAAATGTGGATCGAACCCAATAGTGTCAGTTTGTGTAGGAATACATCGTTACCCACACGATTGAAGGCTTTTCGGAAATCATAATACAGGACGTCTATCAGGCTACCCATATCCAGATGCTCTGAGATGGTGTCAACCAAGGTCATGTTAGTTTTCACAGACCGTTTCGCTCTGAAACCATGCTGAGTGTTGCACAGGAATAATGGTTTCACTTGTTTCGACAACGTGCCATGGAGTATGGACTCAAACAGCTTTGCTAAAGCTGAAAGAAAAGAATACCTTGACTTTGCGATCGGTCTTACCCGTAAAATCTTCCAATGGTGAGGATATGTACTTGTGGAGAGTAGGTACCAGATTAAGCATGGAGTGTATTGGACCATTCAAATGCTCTAAACACCCCTTTCTTAATATATGCAGGTACCTAAGTAGTCTGGACCAACAGCTTAGAAGCCCGAAAAACTTACTTTGGTGTTAAGACCCTTTATGCAGGTACCTAAGTAGTCTAGACCAACAGCATAGAAGCCCGAAAAACTTACTTTGGTGTTAAGACCCCTTACATTTTGGTAAATTAGATCCAGTGAAGGTTTCAAATCAGGATTCCGAACTAAGTATTACTGGTTGGTTTTTGTCTGACTCCCATTGATGATTATCGGGCTACATAGTTGGAAATAAACAGGATTCATACATTGTCTCTCTCCTCCTCTCCTATTTTGAAAGTCTTGGAGTCCCCTTTGAGCTTAAGTCCATCGACAGTGCACCATGAATAACAGCAGATATGCCCGTATGTCCTCCGATCCTCAAGCTATATTCCACAGATGGATGAACTTGCGATGGTCCACCGCCCTGAGAGGGATTTTACACCGCTTTTTACTGCTGGTATCAGTTTTCTGAGATTTATCACGCACGGATTGGGAATTGTCGCTTTTGACGGCGGAGGCACTATTATTGCTTATCGGCCTGTGTTTATGCTTCTGTAGTTTCTGCCGTTTATTCCAAACATTTGCCCCGTTCTCTACCTTATCGTCGACAGGTATCAGATGATTCCAAGTCACTTAGTCTCTTAGTAACGTGTCAAATTTCTCAGCACAGTCCTTGAGTGCGGTCTGGTATTATATGTAGAGCGGCAGATTATGTTAATCTACTGCGCTCTAGTTAAATCCAAAAAATCACCAGTTTGGCTCCCCTATATATTATTACATACAGTTTTAAATGCTTATACCAACATTCTATTTATAATAACTTAACCCTCTTTCCATTAAATGCACTGCCTCAAATACATTATCATTACCTTCTAAATTCGTTCATTACCTTCCCTGGCAAAATTGGAAGGAAAAGAAATGAATGAAACAGATATGAATGAAGTTTTGGAAGTTTTCGTCGCCTAGGTCGGTTGATATCAGACCTTGATTTCGTAGAATAAGCCACACGAAAGGCAACCCTAAAACACATCAATTAGGTATAATTTTAATAATGTACAATTGGTACTTACTGTATAAATCACTAGATGGCGATGAAGATTTATCTGAACCACACTCCTTCCCGACACGAGAGAACGTAGGTATTTTCGTCAAAAGCAACATACGGACGACCGCTGCAGTAGCACGCGGCCAACTGACTGACGAACAATATGTTGTATCCGCGGGAAGTGCTATATACCCTTGCTATATAGCAAAATATAGCTAATCCATTTCTCGCGTCGGTAATGAAGAAATTGCTTGGACCATCACTTATAAGGCTGTATAGTTTTATTGTTCATTTCTTAGCGTATAATATTATAGGATATCAAACATAACTAAATTACTTGTTTACTGAACCAACAACAAGTTTTCTATTTTTAGTATCTTAAGGTTCAAATGGAGGTCAAAGTTTAACTTCACGCGTTACATGCAGAGAGGAATGAAAATAGTGGGGGTTAATTGTAAATATAAAGAAAATAACCACCTTTTTAGAATTGTTCATGGCGGGCCAATATACTTTAGGTCCTATGTTACAACCTTGCATTAACAGATATTCGAAAACACCATCACATTTTTGGTAAATTGCAAATAATACCGATTTGCACGAAATGCGAGAATGACCCTAAACATGATCTTGTTTTTCATTCATGCGTCGCGCTCTTAACAATGCGTTAAAACTAAAAATGGTAAAATAAAAACTTTTTACAAAAAAAATTAAACCGACTTCAAAAAGGTAGAAATAAAATATTATCCTTTTTTATGTCTATGCGTTACCAACTGATATGTTTGAAGTCGGTGCCAACCCAAGTAGTAACAATACCAGTCAAAAATAATCAGCTTTGTGGCTATAAATCCCATTAGAACTGTACTAATAACTATTATAAATGTGTAAAGAATTCTGTCTGCCTCTTTGTCGCCTTTTCATGGCTAAACAACTGAACCGCTTTAGGTGAAATTTGGCAAGAAGGTAAATTCCTTGAATTGTTTTATATTTTGAAATGTAGTCGTCTGGATAAGGGACGGGAAATAACTCAGTTCCAATCCCACACTTGCGTGCTATAGACTGTTCAAGCATTAGTAAGAAATGCTCTTTAAAAAATACGACGGCAAAATAATGCATTTATATTTACACTAATGTGCCGACAAACATGGTACGGACTGCGCCAAGAAGGTTTGATCGTGTGTCCTGAGGTGTGGTCTTAGATCCAGTCGACGTCAATGATATGTTTACACTTTTGCACCTTACTCCTTTGTAATAAGGCGAAAAGTGTAAACATACTTTTAACGTCGACTGTACCTACAGAAAATACGTTGATTGTCGTCGTGTAAGGCAATCCAACGTAGGTAAATCCTTATCGAATCGCACCAAAGTCATGGTATGCTTCAAAATTTGGCTTGGCACCGACTTCAAACATATCAGTTGGTAACGCATAGACATAAAAAAGGATAATATTTTATTTCTACCTTTTTGACGTCGGTTTCATTTTTTTTGTAAAAAGTTTTTATCTTTTTTAAGGTCGGTTTTCCTTTTTTTTTTCAAGTGTAATTTTATCTTGTACCTTATGATACCATTATCCAACAACAAGCGACTTAGGCATATAAAATAAGTGGTAAAAATATAAAAATCGCTTGAGGTACGGCACAGTCCGCGGCACGTTAGCAAATCGCTGCGTTCGCGCAATCTTACAGCTCGGAGGCCATTGTCCGACGCGATGACAGATCCTATGATTCGCGGGTTGCCACACGCTCCCCGCATAATTCCGTCAATTGCGATAACTGCACAGGTGGGGTAATTTTGGACAATTATTTTATCTATGAACTAACTACTTTCTGTCAGCAACGTTCATAAAATTGGGCAATATTTTCTTTGTCTAAATGTTTTTCCTCCTGTCCCCAGTTATCCCACTTAACCCCACTTAGCCCACGGTAACGATTGGCATGTTGGCTACGCAGCCTAGTCAGAATTCTATAGTTATTCTAGTTCGTTGGATATACATATGTGGTATTATCTATGAAAAGGGACCTTATTGTCGATGGCGCTTACGACACTAACATCGATGAGCACTAAACGTAGTAGTTTAAAATTGGTGATTCTGGCCCATTTTAGTTATTTTGATTTCCAATTTAGCAATTAAGTTTCTTTGATTACCACCACCATATTTACAGACTTTTACAAGGATTTCATGCATTATTTTCTAGTATGTATAAGTCCTTGAACTACGTTATTGCTTGTCAGAAACACGACGGCTCATTATTTTCTCGATAGAATCTTAAGTTGAAAACATGCCTAACACTGTCTTTATTTCCTTATGTTAGAAGTACTAGGACGAAAATGTATATGAAACTTACTTCAGTCGATAGCTTTTAAGTAAATCTTCATTATTGCTTGTCCTTTTATCGATACGTTAATTTTTTCATTCATCATTTGATGAATTCAACATTTTGCCTACTAAATTACACCCTACGCGGCAATACCTTGCGCCTATTCCTCACGCCAGTACGCCCGTGACCACTGTCAGCGTCGGACCTGTGCTAGTTTAGCGGACGTTTCATAAAATGGGTAATCACAGTATAAATATGCAAATATGTTATACACACAATGTTTTTCAACATACTTACGAAGAAAAGCAAAATAATTCTTAAATACGGTGACATTTCAGACATTCGTCCGTCATATTGTCATTTTATAACAAGTTGGGCAGCAAAGGCACACACCCATCTAACCAATCCGGAATTCAGTCACGATTGATAAATTGTGTAAACATATTTTAAAAGGCTATAAAATTAATCAAATTGAATAATTTAGACTGGTCACATTTTTGTAAAAATCGATTTCTACTGGCAAAACATATTACTTTTTGGCAACTGGGTTTTTTAACCTAATTAGACCCCGCTGAATCCGAATTTGCCGGTTGCTTGATCGAATTCTTGACTGGAAGTGAGATATGTGATATTAAAGGTCCCTTTTTTTAGTTTTTCGTAAATAACTCGTAAACGTATATTGTCCATAAAAAAAATGAACTAATAATCTACACAAAATTTTCAATAAAAAAGATTCAGTACATTTTTAGCAGGGATCAATATTTAAAAAGATAATAAAGAGGGAAAGTTAATTATAATAAATTCTAAGGTTCCTTGTTTTTATTTTTTCGTTAATAATTTGAAAAGTATGACTCATAGCAAAAATAAATCTTACACATAAATCATCATCATCATCATCATCTCAGCCATAAGACGTCCACTGCTGAACATAGGCCTCCCCCTTGGACCTCCATACGTGCCGGTTGGAAGCGACCCGCATCCAGCGTCTTCCGGCGACCTTAACAAGATCGTCTGTCCATCTTGTGGGTGGACGTCCTACGCTGCGCTTGCTAGTCCGTGGTCTCTACTCGAGCACATTTCGACCCCATCGGCCATCTTCTCTGCGTGCAATGTGGCCTGCCCATTGCCACTTCAGCTTGCTAATCCGGTGGGCTATGTCGGTGACTTTAGTTCGTCTACGGATCTCTTAATTTCTGATTCGATCACGTAGAGAAACTCTGAGCATAGCCCTCTCCATAGCTCGTTGAGCGACTTTGAGTTTTGAGATGAGGCCGGTAGTGAAAGACCACGTTTGGGAGCCGTAAGTCATCACTGGTAACACACATTGATTAAAGACTTTCGTCTTGAGGCACTGAGGTATGTCGGACGAAAAGACATTACGTAGTTTCCCGAACGCTGCCCAACCGAGTTGGATTCGGCGGTTGACCTCTTTCTCGAAGTTGGACCTACCTAATTGGACTACTTGTCCTAGGTAGATGTACGAGTCAACAACTTCGAGTACCGAGTTCCCAACAGAGACTGGGATGGGCACAACATTGGCATTTGACATAAGTTTCGTCTTGTCCATGTTCATTTTCAAGCCCACCCGTTGTGAAACTCGGTTGAGGTCATCGAGCATCATGCTGAGTTCCTCCATCGACTTTGCCATGACTACGATATCGTCGGCAAACCGAAGGTGAGTGATGTATTCGCCGTTGATGTTGATGCCAAGTCCTTCCCATTCCAGGAGCTTGAAGGCGTCTTCCATTACGGCAGTAAACAGTTTCGGAGAGATAACGTCTCCCTGCCTTACGCCTCTTTGCAATGGAATCGCCCTCGTGCTCTGCTCCTGTACTCGGACCGACATGGTGGCGTTATTATACAAACACTTCAACACTTCGATGTACCGATAGTCAATATGGCATCGCTGAAGAGACAAGCACCGCCCATGTTTCCACCGAATCGAAGGCTTTCTCATAGTCCACAAACGCTAAGCATAATGGCAAGTTATACTCTTCGGTCTTCTGTATAACTTGCAGCAGCGTATGGATGTGGTCTATGGTACTATAGCCTTTTCGGAAACCGGCTTGTTCGGGAGGCTGGAAGTCATCAAGTCTGTGTTCGAGACGGTTCGTGATGACCCTTGAAAACAGCTTATAGACATGGCTCAGAAGCGTGATGGGTCTGTAGTTCTTCAATAGGTTGTTATCACCTTTTTTGAAGAACAACACCACCTCGCCTCTATTCCATGTTTCAGGCGTTATGCCCTCGGACAAGGCGGAATTAAAGAGCTTCTGGAGGACTTTAAGTACCGGTGTTCCACCCGCTCTCAGAAGCTCTGAAGTGATTTCGTCTTTGCCCGGCGCCTTGTTGCTCTTAAGCTGCTTCAGGGCCATCCTAATCTCGTACAGACTGATGTCCGGGATATCTTCGGTATAATGTCGGGACAGCTTGGCTCTTGGACCTCCTACCAAGCTGTCAACGGGCTTTGCGATCGAAGTGTATAACTGTCCATAGAACCTCTCGATCTCACCTAAAACCTCCGCTTTGCTCGACGCTATGCTGCCATCTTCCCGTTTCAGCTTTGTCAGCTGGCTTTGCCCAATAGACCCTTGCTTTGCTTGCGTTGCTTTGTCCTTTGCGAACACTTTGGAGCCTTGGTTTCGCTCAATAGTCTCTTTAATACGGTTAGTATTAAAGAGACGCAGATCATGTCGCAAGGACTTAGATATACGTCTATTGAGCTGCCTATATGACTCCGCGTCATCGGGAGACTGCAACTGTAGCGAGCGTCGTTCAGCCATGAGGTTTAAGGTTTGCTCGGTCAATTTCTGAGGTCTATCTTTACGGCGGGGTCTAAAAAACTTAGACCCTACTGTGTGGACAGTTTCCACTAGCCCGTCGTTGATTTCGTCCACTGAAGCCAAGTTCTCTAGGCAAGCAAAGCGGTTAGAGAGCTCGAGTTGAAAGCTTTCGGGGTTTTGAACATGGGCTCGAGTAGGTCGGAGCGTAGACTTCATCAGGCTGGACCTTTCAAGTTTAATATTGATATTCAGTGTGCCTCTTACGATTCGGTGATCACTACCGGTCTTTACCCTGTTGATCACACATAAATAATAAACATAAAATTTCCTACAAGAAACATGTAGAACACTTTTCGCTAGGATCAATATTTAAAAAGACAAAGCAGCAGGTAAGTTAATTACAATCAATTTTAAAGTCCCTTTTTAGTTTTTTGTAAATAACTCGTAAACGGTGTCCCATAGCAAAATAGGTTTTATGAATAAATAATCTACATAAAATTTCCTGCAAAAAACATCTGAACACTTTTCTCTAGGATCAATATTTAAAACGATATTAAAGGAAGAAAGTTCATTACAATCAATTCACATGTCACTTTTTTTAGTTTTTAGGATCCCGTACCTCAAAAGGAAAAAACGGAACCCTTATAGGATCACTCGTGCGACTGTCTGTCTGTCTGTCCGTCTGTCACAGCCCATTTTCTTCAAAAGTACTGGACCAATTAAGTTGAAATTTGGTACACACATGTAAATTCGTGACCCAAATACGGACATCTTACGTAAACAAATGAATTTTAAACATGGAGGCCACTTTTTAGCCAAGGGGGGTTAGTTAACATTAAGAACCTATTTTGCTATGGGCCACCGTTTACGAGTCATTTACGAAAAACTTAAAATAGGGACCTGGAAATTGATTATAATTAACTTACCCCCTTTAATACCTCATTAAATATTGATCGTAGCGAAAAAGTGTACAAAACCTTTTTTGTGGACAATTTTATGTTCAATATTTACGTATAATATTTTTTACAACTGCCCCCGTTGCAACCGTTTACGAGTTATTTACGAAAAAAAAGCGACCTGTGAACTGAATGTGATTAACTTTCTTCCTTTAATATCTTTTTAAATATGGATCCTAGAGAAAAGTGTTCAGATGTTTTTTGCAGAAAATTTTATGGAGATTATTTATTCATAAAAACCTATTGTGCTATGGGACACCGTTTACGAGTTATTTACAAAAAACTAAAAAGGGACTTTAAAATTGATTATAATTGACTTACCGGATGCTTTGTCTTTTTAAATATTGATCCTAGCGAAAAGTGTTCTACATGTTTCTTGTAGGAAATTTTATGTTTATTATTTGTGTAAAATTTGTTTTTGCTATGAGTCATACTTTTCAAATTATTAACGAAAAAATAAAAACAAGGAACCTTAGAATTTATTATAATTAACTTTCCCTATTTATTATCTTTTTAAATATTGATCCCTGCTAAAAATGTACTAAATCTTTTTTTATTGAAAATGTTGTGTCGATTATTAACGTTTAACATTTTTTTTATATTGGCCACCGTTTACGAGTTATTTACGAAAAACTAAAAAAAGAGACCTTCAAAAATTGATTATAATTAACTTTCCCGCCTTAATATCTCTTTGAATATTGATCCTAGCGAACAATTGTACGGAATCTTTCTTGTAGGCAATTTTATGCAGATTACTTATGTTTAAGAAAATTTTTGCTATGCGCCACCGTTTAAGAGTTATTTACGAAAAACTAAAAAAAAGGGACCTTTAATATCAACTATCTCACTTCCAGTCAAGAATTCGATCAATCAACCGGCAATTTCGGATTCAGCGGGGTCTAATTAGGTTAAAAAACCCGGTTGCCCGGTTAATATGTTTTGCCAGTCGAAATCGATTTTTACAAAAACATGATCAGTCAAGTATACACTCATATTGTATACATATAATTAATAATTATTTAGGTACACTCACCGACCTCACCGTCTTACCTACCATTTTTAGGGTTCCCTACCCAAAGGGTAAAACGGAACCCTATTAGTAAGACTCCGCTGTCCGTCCGTTCGTCCGTCCGTCTGTCAGCAGGCTGTATCTCACGAACCGTGATAGCTAGACAGTTGAAATTTTCACAGATGATGTATTTCTGTTGCCGCTATAACAACAAATACTAAAAAGTACGGAACCCTCGGTGGGCTCAGTGGGCGAGTCCGACTCGCGCTTGTCCGGTGTAGGTACTTATACACATTTTATACATATACATTTTTATATACACATTTTACATATACATTTTCATATACCTATGTTTATATATATTACCTAAACCTACATACGCTCCTACATATGTCGATAAACCGTATCGACTATCGATACTATCGACCTCACCCCCGGTCTAGCGCGAACTGGTTTTGTAGCTAGCCCGGCGTCCGCGCAGCAGAGGTCATTAGTCAGTCACTGCCATGATACGACGCGGAACGCATGTCACTTTCGCTGCGATCTTATTGTTTTACTTTTCGCTTCCCGCTTGTTTACCTTACCTATTTCTATCTTCTGAACTGTTCTACTTCTGCTTTAAACCTGTGCTTGTGTATTCTACCCTTCTGTGCCTTCTGTATTGCTTGTGTATGGATTTCCGTGTACTTTAGTGAAGTATACCACTTGAACTGTAAGTCTGCATTTATTATTTACAAGACCCCAGTGGATAGTACACAACGCCGACCATACCACCATACTGGTGACCCCAAATATGAGCCAAGAAAGGGAATTTAAAGATGCGATTGGTACGGGTGAGGCATCCGGAAATAGTGCGGGGACAGGGTCGACAGAGTCGATAGAAGAGACAAACATTTTTAAGGTTGGAGTGAAAGTGCCACCATTCTGGGCAGAAGAACCGGAGATATGGTTCGCCCAAGTCGAAGGTCAATTTCATAATTCCGGCATCACCAGTGACGTCACAAAATTCAATTATGTGATCTCCCACCTCGACAACCAGTATGCTCGCGAGGTTAAGGACCTTATTATCAACCCTCCCGCGTTGCAGAGATACGACAAGCTTAAAACCGAGCTGATCAAGAGACTGGGCATTTCCAATGAGAGGAAAACCAAGCAGTTGCTGATGCATGAGGAGCTCGGGGACCGCAAACCTTCGCATTTCTTCCGTCACCTGAAAGATCTGGCAGGACCTGCAGTACCAGATGATTTTATCAGGTCTATTTGGATGACCCGCCTTCCTCATGGTGTGCAGATGGTGCTCGCGGGCCAGCCATCTTCGGCTTCGCATGAAGACGTCTGCGACTTAGCTGATCGTGTCAACGACTTGGCCAGTTCTTCGCCGAAAGTCGCCGCTGTGAGTGGTGCAGCTGCGAGTTCAGTTCCCAGCGATATTGCCAGAGAAATCGCAGAGCTTCGGAAACAGTTCCAGCAGTTACAGGCGTCCACATCGGGCAGGAGTAGCAGATCCAGGACGCGCGCATCTCCAGGCAAGCGTAACGCAACCAGGCAACGATCCCAGTCGAACTATCGCAAATACCCTCTCTGCTGGTACCACGGGAAGTTTGGTGACAAGGCCAGCAGATGCGTTCAACCATGCGACTTCAAGCCGGCGGAAAACGCAAGGGGCAGTCGATAATGGCGACTGACGATTGCCCATCGACACCTTCTGGTCGCCTGTTCGTCACCGACCGCACTTCAAAGACGCAGTTTTTAGTCGATACTGGAAGCGACCTCTGCGTCTATCCACGGTCGGCGCTGTGTGATCGTCGTTCTAGGACTGGGTATAATCTGAGTGCTGCAAATGGTTCTAATATTGCTACCTATGGTTATTTAACTTTAGATTTAGATTTTGGCTTGCGCAGATCTTTTATATGGCGTTTTGTAGTAGCTGATGTTACCAAGCCAATCATTGGTGTAGATTTTCTCAATCATTATAATCTGTTAGTAGATTGTCCTAATAAGCGCTTGATTGACATGTTAACTTTAATAGCTGCCATCGGCACCACAGCCAATTGTAAAGACGTGTTTTCCGTTAAAGTCGTAACTGGCGAGTCCCGGTATCACAAAATTCTCGATGAATTTCTCGAAATTACTCGACCAGCTGGCAAATATAACACTAACATACCCCATAACACAGTCCATCACATACGCACCACACCAGGTCCTCCAGTTTCTTTACCACCCCGTCGTTTAGCTCCGGACAAGCTGAAAATCGCCCAAGAAGAGTTCCGGATCATGCTGGCAAGTGGTACAGCCAGGCCGTCGGAGAGCCCATGGTCGTCGCCCCTCCACCTGGCCCCGAAGAAGGGCAACGGATGGCGGCCATGCGGAGACTATCGCAGCCTGAATGCTCGCACCGTGCCTGACAGGTACCCGATTAAGCACATCCATGATTTTTCTTACGATATAGCTGGTTGTAAAATCTTTAGTACACTAGACTTGGAAAAAGCTTACAATCAGATACCTGTCAGCCCCGACGATATCGCCAAAACCGCCATCACGACCCCCTTCGGAATATTCGAGTTCCCGTTTATGACGTTTGGCCTACGCAATGCGGGTCAAACGTTTCAACGGTTCGTCGACGAGCTTACCCGGGGCCTTGACTTCGTATATGCTTACCTGGACGACTTCCTAATTTATTCTAGGAGTGAGGCAGAGCACGAGGAACACCTGCGTGTAATCTTCGCTAGGCTGAAGCAGTACGGCATGCTGGTAAATACCTCAAAGTGTGTCCTAGGAGCTCAGGAGGTAACATTCCTAGGGTACCTGATTTCAGCCAGCGGATGTAGACCCCTCGAGTCGAAGGTACAGGCAGTCATGGACTTCCCTCCTCCAACTAACATCAAGCAGCTTCGGGGCTTCTTGGGCATGATCAACTTTTATAGGAGATTTCTTCCTCGAGCAGCCGAGATACAAGCCCCACTGCACGCACTGCTGACAGGTTCCGTGAGGGGATCGCAGGCAGTCAACCTCACTGGAGAGATGCTGAAAGCTTTTCAGGCCTGTAAGGAGAGCTTGTCAAACGCAGCGATGCTGGCGCATCCCGATTGCACCGCAAAACTAGCGGTGGTCACGGATGCTTCCGACAAGGCTCTCGGTGCGGTACTCCAGCAATTTAAACATGGCGCTTGGGAACCACTGGCCTTCTTTTCCAGAAAGCTGAGCCCCTCTCAGGCCAAATACTCGCCCTACGACAGGGAGCTGTTGGCCATATACGAGGCGGTAAAATATTTTAGGCACATGCTCGAGGCTCGTTACTTCACTGTCTATACTGACCACAAGCCCATCAGTTTCGCCTTCCATGAAAGGAAGAGTAACTGTTCGCCTAGGCAGTATAGACACCTTGACTTCATATCTCAATTCACGACAGATATCCGCCACATAAGTGGCAAAGACAACGTGGTCGCGGATGCGTTGTCACGAATTGAGGAACTAGAAGCACCCGTGAGCCTCGAGACAATAGCCCAACACCAAGCCTCCGACCCCGAACTTCAACAGCTCTTGAGCAACGGGTCATCACTGCATCTGCAGAAACTTCATGTTCCTGGAAGCCAAACTCCTTTGTACTGCGACGTTAGTACACTGGCTACCAGGCCTTATGTACCTAAGTTTCTGCGGAAGAAGGTCTTCGATAGCCTCCATTCCCTAAGCCACCCTGGTTGCAGCGCTTCGGCGAAACTAGTTTCCGAGCGTTTCGTCTGGCCAGGTGTTAAAAAAGATTGCAGAGAGTGGGCGCGTTCCTGCTTGCCGTGCCAGCGAGCTAAAGTCAACCGTCACGTGACTTCCTCACTGGGCACTTTTAACTTGCCGCGCGCCCGCTTCAAACAGATCCATATAGACCTGGTCGGGCCTCTCCCACTTTCTCAGGGCTATCGGTATTGCCTCACAGCAGTAGATCGATTTACTCGCTGGCCAGAGGCAGTACCGATAGAAGATATCACGGCAGAAACCGTTGCAAAAGCACAGCTGTCCACCTGGATTACTCGGTTCGGCTGTCCTACAAGCATTACAACTGACCGTGGCCGTCAATTTGAATCGGCCCTATTTCAATGCTTAGCTAGAATGGCCGGATTCGAGCATAAAAGGACGACAGCATACCATCCTGCTTGCAACGGTTTGGTGGAAAGGTATCACCGCCAACTAAAAGCGGCTATCGTCTGTCATGCAAATGACAGATGGACCGAGTCGTTGCCGTGGGTCCTCCTGGGAATACGTGCCTCTTTTAAAGAAGATCTGCAAGGATCTTCGGCTGAGTTGGTCTACGGAGAGCCGTTGCGACTCCCTGGCGAGTTTTGGGAGACGAGCGCTGGGGGGACTTCGGATATATCCGACTTTTCCGTCAGACTCAAAGGCTATATAGAGAAGCTACGACCCGTTCCTACTTCGCGACACTGTAAGCCCAGAGTATTCGTGCACAAGGAACTGGAAACCTGTAGTCACGTCTTCCTTCGTGATGACACTACAAGAGGTTCCCTCACCCCAGCTTACTCCGGGCCTCATAAAGTACTCGCCAGAGATAGTAAAATATTTAAAATCCTTCTCAATAACAAGGAGGCGACAGTGTCTATTGACCGGCTCAAGCCAGCTTTTATGCTGGACAATAATGAAAATGTCAAAGACACTCCCGCTCCTGTGACAGAAACACCTCGGGTACCTGAAACTAGAACAACTCGTTCAGGTCGTACAATTAGGTTTCCTGATTATTATCGTCCCTGAGGGACTCTGGTGGGGGGTGGTGTAGGTACTTATACACATTTTATACATATACATTTTTATACAGGGTGAAATTTAATTCACTGGCCAAATTGAAACACCCGAAAGAACTCGAAAAAATATTAAACACGTGTTTTTTCTTTTAATACCGCTCAGTACATTTTTTTCGAAATAACTCATCATCAAGTTGTCCTAAAAACCTCGTACGTTATGGTGAACCGACAACTACCCACTACACCCGCTTCTCTCTTATCAGTTAAGGTCATTGACACCCCGCCCCTCCCGCTGTTTGCAATCGCGTCACCAATTATGAACCCTATTGCAGCGAGATAAGACGCTTACCTACACAAGTTGCTAATTTTTCCTTCATACTTTAACGGGCTTAGAGCCATCAAAATGCAAAGGCAACCCATTTTTAATCTAAAATATTATTTCTGACTAATGATTATTAACAAAACGTCCGTGGCTTAAAAACAATGAGTAAAAACTAGGTCAGGAATCTTTGAATTCAGGCGTATTTAAAAAATTGAATCATCTTATGTACTTACATTTGATTAAAAGTCGACGCAATTAACGAAATTCCCACGAGATGGTACTCTTGGATTCAATCCTTGTCTGCGAAGGCGTGGAACTGATTCCATTTCGTATAATCTTTGTGCACCACGTAAACACTCACCACTTAATAAATAACACCGTACCATTTCCTAATATTCCCGGTTCGAAAACATTTTTTTAAACCTTAGTACGCGCGCGATTATTTTTTTAAGATTGGCGAGTGACGAGTGACTAATCATTTATGCTAACCGTTATGTTTACCGCTAGCGCGGAATGGTTTAGACTACCCTCGAAATTGATAAACCTGCCTACCATCGCCAACACTAACTAGGTGGACCCTATTGCAACGATTATAAGGTTTAGTGGAGTCAGATAAGGGTTGTGCTGATGTTGTTGTTAAAACCTACTATTAGGTTTGTTTACATTTGTGGTAATAGGGTGACCACGACTCGTCGAAAGTATTTAAAAATTGAAAAATGAAAATTAAAAAAAAATGTACTCTTTTTTTTCGCTAAATAGATTCCTTAAGTGTAACCTAGTGCCTGGAATGAATATGGCCAGTGATTTAAATTTCACCCTGTATACACATTTTACATATACATTTTCATATACCTATGTTTATATATATTACCTAAACCTACATACGCTCCTACATATGTCGATAAACCGTATCGACTATCGATACTATCGACCTCACCCCCGGTCTAGCGTGAACTGGTTTTGTAGCTAGCCCGGCGTCCGCGCAGCAGAGGTCATTAGTCAGTCACTGCCATGATACGACGCGGAACGCATGTCACTTTCGCTGCGATCTTATTGTTTTGCTTTTCGCTTCCCGCTTGTTTACCTTACCTATTTCTATCTTCTGAACTGTTCTACTTCTGTTTTAAACCTGTGCTTGTGTATTCTACCCTTCTGTGCCTTCTGTATTGCTTGTGTATGGATTTCCGTGTACTTTAGTGAAGTATACCACTTGAACTGTAAGTCTGCATTTATTATTTACAAGACCCCAGTGGATAGTACACAACCCCGACCATACCACCATAATTTCATTTTAATTTCATTAAGTACTCATCAAAATTCGAATTTACTAATAAATCTTTTTCAATATTAATTGCCGAACTAAAAATCCCGGAACTGACGATTCAGAATACCGATGTCGTCAGAATAAGGACGTAGACGTGCTGCGCGGGAATGGTGCGGTGCGCCGCGCGGGGCGCCCGCCTGCCCGTTCTACCACTCGTCTGCTTCACCCCATTGAAAACGTAAAACTCGAGTATAAGAGCGCTTTAAATATTCTATACACTTTTTCGCTAGGATCAATCTTCTTCTCCTTCAACCTAGCGTTTTAGCTAAGCGTCTGGTCTTCAGCATCCTCTGGTGTGAGTAGATTTTAAGTAGATTACTTATGTATCAGAACATTTTTTGGTACAGGCCACCGTTTACGAGTTATTTACAAAAAATATTAACAATTGATCATATTTAACTTTTTACCTTAAATATTTTTTAAAATACTGATCCTAGCGAAAAAGTGTATAGAATATTTAATGTAGACAATTTTACGCAGATTACTTATGTATCAGAACATTTTTGCTACAGGTCACCGTTTACGAGTTATTTATAAAAAACTACAAAGGGACCTTTAAACCCGATGACTGATAAGTTCATCAGCGTCACATAACATAAATTGACCTCCGCATTGGATAGACAGCAACATTGAATGTTCCAGTAATCAAAGAAACTTAATTGCTAAATTGGAAATCAAAATAACTAAACTGGGCCAGAATCCCCAATTTTAAACTACTACGTTTTGTGCTCATCGATGTTAGTGTCGTAAGCGCCATCGACAATAAGGTCCCTTTTCATAGATAATACCACATATATGTAAATCAGTATTAGTCACGCGTGAGCAAATAAGCCTCTTGTGATTATCGGATAAAATTAATATTTTTAATAGTTTAAGTAGTAATTTAAATTCTAGGTATGATATGTCAAATTACTCACGATATTCTATAAATATTAAAAGTAGTTACGTTAAGAAATCACTTGTATGATTTACGAGTTACGATAACATTATCGCTTACGTCACCTTTTCAATGCCAAGAGCACTAAGATACGTTCAGTAGTTTCGCAAGTCGGTTCAAAATAACACGGAACTAAACTGACGACAATCAAACGGAGATCAGTAGGCGTATTTATGGTTTAATCCACGTGATAAAATAACCGTCACTTTTGAACACCGCGGGATTAGTGACGGACACCATTTTATCACGCTGTCACGCAGACATCAAGAACGACTATAATATCGGTACAGGTAGGTGAAGTTGATTTTGACCTATAAACTGAAATAGATGTCATATAGCTACTTACTAAAGAAAAAACCGCCCAAGTACAAGTCGGACTCGCGCACGAAGGGTTCCGTACCGTTGGGCAAAAAATAGATACAGCCTGGTGACAGTCAGACGGACAGACAGACAGACAGACAGACAGACGGACAGCGGAGTTTTAGTCCTAGGGTCCCGTTTTTACCCATTAGGTACGGAACCCTAAAAAGTCACCAAGCCCTCTAGTGGCAGAGAGGCCGGATTCGAACCGGCGCCGTCAGTTTACGCGCTTAAAACATTTAATAATAGTACATTTCGATGCTAGTGCGGAAGGTATGTCATTACTTCACGAGTACCGAGATATCTTGCCACGAGCCGCAGGCGAGTGGGAAGACTCGGGACGAGTGAAGAATGACATTTCCGCACGTGTATCGAACGACGTTTTTTAATACAGTTGCGAAAAAATAAGTAAAACATTGTTAATCGTACACTAAACAAAAGTGGTAACAGTGACAACTCGCTTAGACGTCGTCTTTAAGTATATTATATCTATGGGCGTTTGGCAGCTATTCCGTTCCATTCAGACACCTTATTAAGAACGGAATTTTCAATATTCAAAATTAAAAAATAAACGTGTTATAATGATGAAGAGGTAAGTATTAAAATATGAAATATGTATATTTTTCATATTCTTACATTAACAGTAGGTTTTTATGCTGATTACGACGTTTAAAGGAAACTAATATTAACACTCATCAATAAGTAGTCGTGAATTGGAACAAGTATAAATTTAAAAAAATTGGAAAAGTAAAAAGCACTAGTTCGACATAACCAACTTTCCGCACGCTAAACAGCTACGTAAAGTAGCACTTTGTGAGCAACTGTATTAAAAAATATTATTTTTTAATACAGCACTTTGTGAGCAACTAGTGCTTTTTACTTTTCCAATTTTTTTAAATTTATACTTGTTCCAATTCACGACTACTTATTGATGAGTGTTAATATTAGTTTCCTTTAAACGTCGTAATCAGCATAAAAACCTACTGTTAATGTAAGAATATGAAAAATATACATATTTCATATTTTAATACTTACCTCTTCATCATTATAACACGTTTATTTTTTAATTTTGAATATTGAAAATTCCGTTCTTAATAAGGTGTCTGAATGGAACGGAATAGCTGCCAAACGCCCATAGATATAATATACTTAAAGACGACGTCTAAGCGAGTTGTCACTGTTACCACTTTTGTTTAGTGTACGATTAACAATGTTTTACTTATTTTTTCGCAACTGTATTAAAAAACGTCGTTCGATACACGTGCGGAAATGTCATTCTTCACTCGTCCCGAGTCTTCCCACTCGCCTGCGGCTCGTGGCAAGATATCTCGGTACTCGTGAAGTAATGACATACCTTCCGCACTAGCATCGAAATGTACTATTTACTAATATATTTAAGTTTAAGTTGTAACCTATAATTTAGATTTAGATTTTATTCTAGAAATTCTTGACTAGTATTTTTTTATACAATCTTTTTAATGTTTGACGATCCTTTTGTGAAATTCTTAGTGTTAAATTTGATATGTATAATAATCCAATTTTATTATGGAATAATATTAACATCAATAAATTGCTCTGATAATTAGATTAAGATTAATTACGATTCATAAGAGCTTGTTGCTAGGCCTACATGAATAAAAGTATATTTTGATTTTTTTTTTGATTTCGCTGAAATCATTACTTTTTGCTGAACATACATGGGGGTCAGGTCAAATGAGGGGTGAAAGCCCTTTCATTTGACTTGTATGTTCTAAAGGCGCTACCGTGTACCAATTAGTGTCTATTATCCAACGCAAATTGGGTATAAGTAAATTAAGTATAAGTACATTAATGCACGCAATTATGCAAATCTTTAATTAAAGCTAATAGCCGAGGTCATGTTGTATTATTCTATATTCGTATAATTAAACTGCCGAGATGCGTGATTGCTTATGTATTTGGGCTAAATATAGATTTTGACTAAAGGCGCAGTCAAGGACCACTTATGCTAAGGGCGTCGGCCTGCACTCTGAATAAGTTTGTAGGTATTATTATCCTCCGTCTATAAGGGAAGACCGTCTACAATAAATAAGCTCTTTCATCGTTTTTAACTCTTGCGTGTACATATACCTACTCTTGTGCGCCTACTTTAGCGCGACTCATCACTTTATGGCTCCTCTACACGATGGCCCAGCGCTGGACCAGAAGATGGCCATGCGATGGTTATGGCCCCTCTACACGATGGCACCGTGCTGGTTGAGAACACGCACTATGGAATGGGCCACGCGTAGATGCGTACGCACCGTCGCCATCCCGCCGAGCCATAAGCTATCCGACACCACCGCCCTCTCTACACGCTGGCCCATCTTAGTGGACCAGTATGAGGGCCCATCGTGTAGAAGAGCCATTACGACTGCGATTCGTGGATAAACATGACAACCGCTTCAATGACAGCTAAACAAAACAGATGTGTGCGGAATTGTAATCGGGTCTTCCGTGTCCAACGGGGCCGCTGACGCATTACACATGATTAGTGGATTTCCTAACTACTTGTGTTGCATTTGCTTCATTGTATTTTAGGTCTTTTACTTATTTACTCGTAATGCATGTTAATTATAAGATGTAATAATGTTTTGAAAAGATGTGTCCTGCCGAGTTTGTTGCCGGTCCCATATTGGGAACCCTCCTCCAATTGAGGGGAGGATTTAAATCTTCTCGAGGCAGAGGTGTAGGGTTGGAGCCGGTATAGCTTTATTTGACGTTCATAAGCGCATTGTAATATGCCTACTTGAATAAACTATTTTTTTATCTTTTTTCTTTTTTTTTATCTAGGTACAGTCACCTGCATTAATATGTTACTCTTCGAAGGCCGCAAAAATATGTGACACGCTCTTATGGCTCTACAAATAAGATCGTGTCAGATATTTATGCGGCCTTCAAAGAGTAACATATTATTGCAGGTGACTGTACAGTGGTAAAATCAGGCAAGCAAATTTGTCAGCGGGTAAATTCACGCCTTAATTTGGAACAACCGACTCTTCGCGTCTACTTTACCCATCCCTTCGCACTATTTAAAATCAACCCAAAATTGCCCCCGTCACATTGTAGGATGCATGTTAAACATACTTTAGAAATTCTAGACATTGTAATCCAGTCTTCCGATGTCATAATTAGTGGATTTCGTAATTTCTCCATTGCGTCGTTTTAACTAACTTGGCTGTACAGGTTAGGTCGGATTGTTACCTGTTTCTCTTTACGAGTTTTAGCCTACTTATCTTTATAGCTACCTTTCGTTTGGATCGAATTATGTACACTCAGAACACAGTTCTACAATGCACAAGATTGCCTGACAAATGTCAATTCACCAAAACCGGAATGGCGTCAAGTGACATTGGAAGTATTGAATTCATAAATATGATGTGATTGCGTTAATTATTTGCTGCTCTAACAGTATATTTCAAGATATAATCGCCCACCGCATCTCCTGAATTCGGATTTTTCTATCGTCCAGTTCGCAAACCTTACTTTTTGATACATACAAGTGGCATATGAGGGTTAAAAGTGGTCACGTTTATTCATTTGAAGTCTGCCTCTTTTGCACTAATGACATGTTTATATTGGTACGTGATGACGTCCCTTTTGCACACTTCAATTAACGTAACATCATTAGTGCCTGTGATATAGGAGGGAGAGGGGTGGGGAGGTCTACCGGTTTAAGCTCAACCTTGAGAGTTCCCTAATAGTGCCCCTAGACCTGTGTGACTCAGACACTAATTTTCACATAAAACAAAGCTGACATCCTGGGGTTCCTGGAGAAACCCACAACCAAATATGAGGGAACTCTCAAGGTTGGTTAAGGCGGTAGACCTCCCCACCCCACTCCCCAGGGCCGTCAAAACTATGCTGGGGCCCTTGGGCACATAAGAATTTGGGGCCCTTTTGGAAAGTAAAGAAAGCAAATTAAACTAACATTTTTCTACTATCATCTATTTATCAAATATCTCGGTATATGTCATATACTGTTACTGTCTGTCATTCGGGGCCCTTGGGCACGGGCCCCGTGTGCCCTTATGGTAAAGACAGTACTGCCTCTCCCTCCTAAATCACATAACCGATAACCATAACCACATGTCCTGCTCAACCTTGCAGCGGACACGGTTACGCAAGAGATAACTCGTTATTTTAGCACGTACTGTTTGAACACTATTATGTATATGGAATGTTTGCCTGTTTGCTCTGAGCTTGGGTTAAGTGATGGGTAATTACGGATTAAGTGACGTTAAGAGGTTTTGTATGAGTTTTTGAATCTTCGACCCGTGAAACGCCGGTGGTGCAGTGGCTGTTTTCGAATTTTGAACCAACTGTACAGATTATATAATAGAACGCACTTCTTCAAAATTACTAGAGTAATTTTGCAATTCCGAAACCCTTAACCCTATCAATGGGGTCAACAAAAGATTTTGTGTTTCTTATTTTCTGTTCTGCCGACGAAAAGTGATCTTGCCAGCCTTCGTTTCTTCTATACTCTTTCCAGGAATTTCCCAACCTTTTTACATTGAAGCCCCCTTGAGCGCCAAACTTTTTTCCTGCTCAGTAGGTACCAAGAAAATCTACGAATCACAATTTATGTTTGCATACTACCAAACCAAAACATTGGCGAGCAGAGGACAAACATGTTTGTCCTTAAAAGAAAGTGAAAGCGCACGCCGGCCAGCCATTAAAAGAAACAACCGAATCAACCTCTTGGTCGTCCGCCGACCTTGCCAGTGACCATCAGCTGTTCCAGATTTTTGTTTCTTTATCATACAGGTGGTTTGGGTTCTTCCACTGTTCTGCCGCTTTCTCTTTTTGACAAACTTCACAAAAGGAGGATGTTCTTAAACTCCCGTGTCTCTTTTTGAAATGTGGAACTCTTGTAAAGTATACATTTCGTAAACTTAAAACTAAACACTATTTTGCCGACACAACGGCGTGACTTCGTTGAATCGTCGTCGTTTATAACACTTATAGGCATTTGTCCCCATAGATGTTCCGAGCTGGAATAACATGTTAATCCCATATGGCGTAAGTAGGTCTCGATCTACGTAAACTCGTAAAGTATTACAATTACAACTGTATAAGAAGCCATTTAAATCCGCCTCCACTTTCTTAGTAAACCGGACGGACGGACGACAGACTGCAAAGTATTTCGCGTGTTGTGCAATTTGACCTTTTATACTGGTCAAATATTTATATTTTCTTTTATATATTGTACTGATATAACCGAGACCTTGACAGTCTAAATGTTGTTGAGGGCATAATGATTTACACCTACTTTGAGTATAAGAGCCAAACTCTTAACCTTTTTCTTCAAAGACAAGGGTCAAGCCTCTACACATTTGGAACCACTTGTATTATCCATATCGCCAAGAACGCTTGTAAGTATAATATTCATGCTTTCAAATCAGATTTATCTCTCTTCGGACCTGTAAATGTGCTTCTTTAAGGCTGCCAAAGAGCTAAACTCATAGAAGTCATAGAAGACTACTCAAATGATGTTTTGTGTCCCTTTGAGGTTACTAAGCTAAGACAGATGATTTCTACTGGGAGTACTGGGGTTGGCTCTGCTCTTCAAAAGTTGCCGACTATCTTGTAACAATGATGTTTGCTTCATTTTTTACGTGTTTAAGGCGTTACATGCAGGAATTACACTTCAGTATTTACGAGTAAATTCCTTGGTATTTCGCATATTGGTCACGGCACCAATTGAACGGTTGTGCAATTCGACCTTTGCGGTCGCTAAAATATGTTTTGGGCAATACAATTAGAGTGTTTAGGGCTAATAGACGTGTACGCAATGACTTGCAACTTTTATGGCATAGCAAGTTAGCAACACGTTCACGTAAAATACCAAAATTGGAATTAATAGCAGTGGGAAGACACTCCTGACTTCGTGCAAACTCGGCTCCATTCGGGTCAGCATTGCCCCGAGCAAATATTAGGGTTGGCACAACTTCAGGTCCCTTTCTGTGCACGACCACAGATAAGATAATTACTTGAATTTTGACAACCCTAAATAATCGAAAGGGATAGTGCCATAAGTTAGAAAGGGATATCATGATTCGACCCTGAATCGCTGTCAAACTTCGGTTTTGTAGGAAGTGTCCTTTCTGTACGGTAGTACTATTACTTATTCTCTGTTAATAGCATCTTTATCAAAGAGACACGTGGATTTCATTAATGAAAACTACACTTGGCAAATTTTATTCGTACAATATCATCCTTCGCACTTCACACTGTTAACCTATTTTACAAATAAGTACAAAATTCACACTCATTCCAAGCGTTACATTTTATAATTTGGGGCATTATCTATGAAAAGGGACCTTATTGTCGATGGCGCTTACGCCGCACAGCGTCGCGCGGCATTGTATTTATAACGGAGCATCGTTAATAATGGCGTAAGCGCCATCGACAATAAGGTCCCTTTTCATAGATAACGTCACATTTTATGTTTTAAATTGCATTTTTCTGGGATTTTTTTTAGTTTGTGGGTGATTACAGGATAATTATAATTACAGAACAAATAATCGAGAAATAATGGAAGTTTCTCACGTGAGTGCTAAGCACATTGTAGTTAGTTATAATACTTATAATCAAAATGATTATCAAAAACACGGTATACAGGATGGTTCACAATTTTTGCCGCACTTTTGCGCAAGATTTGGTCTTCAGGTAAGCACGGCAATTTAAGTGTGTATACGAGAACCCCAAAGACAGACCATAAAGAACCAAATGCCAGTGTCTCACGTCACGTGAGCTCTAATGCACCTAACGTTGCATTACGAGCACATTGTAGTAATAATAATAACCCAGTGCAAAACCGGTTCAATGAAAGGCTATCGAAACGTTTTCCTTTCCGGTGAGGATGGTCTGATTGTTTCCGCGCAACAGTTGAGGGTTACATGGTTCGCAACGTGAACTAATTCATTAAATAGGCGAACATAAACACTACGCTGTGTTTTATATACCAAAGCTACCAAACCAAGCCATATAGAGGTACTATGACAGATACTACTGGCTTTATGAGCTGTACACGTCGGGTATCCATGGCTCGGCCATTTTGAAAATTTGTAAAAACTTAATGGACTAAAAATTCCATATAATTGTCGAACCTGTTGTTTGTGTAGTACAAAGGCGAACTTATCCCTAAAAAAAGATCAAAGATTTATACTAACTACTCTTTGGACAATGCTGCCCATCAATTCTCAAATTATGTGTTATCTGTATTGTTCAGTTGTCACGTTGGCCACATTACGATTAAAATTATCTCAGTTAAGTAGAAATTTCGAACCGTCTGCCAAGGTTTCATTATAATCAGTCTCGCATTTCGCAACACATCCTTGGTCTGGTCTGTCACAACTCTAATCCAAAACGTTAACTAGCATGTAGCACGAGTCGTCTACTAAACCTAATGATAGGCTAAGCGTACATTTGAAGGTAGGTACACCATAGACAAATTATAGAATAGACATTGGTACGTAGTACGTAGTTTTATACTGATGTCTTTTTTATCCCCGCTAATCGAAAGGTGTTATATTGTTTGGCTTTATGATTACGAACAATTCTAGCAGAATACAGATGTAGTGCATAACTATTTTCCATCGTATTTTCACGGAAACTTACGAACGTGTCTTGCTATTTCAGTCAGTCTCGGTAAAAAAAGTCAGTACTTGACTGAACTAGCATGACAAATACGTACGTTTCCGAGAAAATACGATGGAAAACAATTATGCACTACATCTGTACAAACTAAATCTTGTTCTTTATCCTAGATCCCAGAAATGACAGTTCGAAAGCTTTTTGTCCAACCGACCTGACATATTAAGGCTTCTACAAACGTTGCAACAAATGGCATCAGATTTTAGATAATTGCCGGCTAAATAGGAGCTACGGATTCAGTCAATTTATCAAATGCCGCAATGTATCGCAAATCGCATGCGGTTATCGGTCACGTTTGTAGAGGGTATTCGTAGATAAGGTACTAAATTGGTACAAAAGCAGGATGATTGACCTGTCATTTTAGTATCTAGATTAGAATCTTTTTATTCTTATTTCTTTATCTAGATCAGAATCTTTTTATTTTTTTATTTCTTAGAATCTAGATTAGCTGACAATCACTGCATGCCGCAAACAAGTCAATTAGATTGAAGATTTTTAACATCAACACTATCTAATGGGGCCCACAGATTACCAGTTCGCCGGACGATATCAGCCTGTTAGTTGTTCGGAGCTGTCAAATTTTGCGTTTAACTGACAGGCTGATATCATCCGGCGAACTGTAACCAGTGGGCTCCTTAAAGCGTTGTATAAAGGTACATATTTTTTGCAATCATCGTCACATCTTTAAGATAATTATATGTATACAACAATTGTCTTGTGCTCAAGCTATTGAGGTTACACGTAAAGTGCATAATCCGTGCAATTTGTGTCAACGATGCATATTTTACGTAAAATGACGTGATTGCTAAACTGTGAACAAAACGACGACCTCTAAAGGTACACAATGGGCCAGCGCCGGCCAGTCCAAGGGACGCAGCCATGCGGTAGAATGAGATAGCAATATCACTTGCTCCCTCTAACGCATAAATGCGTCTCCCATGCAGACTGGCCCACGCTGGCCCATAGTGTACAGGGGCTTTAACGCTTTTCAGCAAACAACATGTATTTAAGTACCTATACGAGCCATTTTTGTAGAGACTAGAACTCTTAAACTGAAAAAAAAAACCGTCTGTGATTCGCTTAACTGTGAAATGGTCGTAAAAGTCTATTCCAAGCGCATCCGAAACGTTCTATAAATTATGGTTATAGTAAAATAAAAATAGTCCCTAACGGACCGCGTTGCATCACGGTTACTCTATAATAGTTTCATTATGAAGATTTGGGCTGATTGTGTATCCTGTTCTCTTATTCTATATCAATTCTTTGAAAAAATGCAACTACTTATTATAAAAATTCAGAAAATAAAGATAAAAGCCATGTTTTATTTTCATAAAAATATTTTATTTCTTAATTTTCTACAATTTCGTAAATAAACGGTTTTTAGTGTCACCTGAATAGTAGGCCAACAATATGTGACGAATTTCGTAGGCACACGGACTATTTGTTACCCTACTAGACGTCCAGCCAGGTTCTGATGTTTCATCACAGACAAAACGGTCAATTGGATCATTAGACATACAAAGATTGGACGTACAGGGAATCAGATATTAGACATTCGGGTAATTGGACGTACGAGGAGGAGGCATTCAAGGAATTGGACATACGGGAATTGGACGTTCAGGTAATTAGACATACAGGGATCGGACGTTCAGGTAATTAGACATACGGGGATTGGTCGTTCAGGTAATTAGACATTCGGGGATTGGTCGTTCAAGGAATTGGACGCACGGGGACTGGGCATTTGAAAAATTGGACATTCGAGGCCAGAACCGATTTTAGGCTATTGAGTTCTAAATTCTAAATGGTAAACTGCTCATAGTCCATACAATTATTAAAAAACTAATTAATAACAAAGACAGCAACAGGCTTTAATTAAGTTTGAGCGGTGATTTAAATAGGTAGGTACCAGGGATGTTGCGGATGCAGATTTTATGACATCCGCGTGCGTTTTGTGCGTTTGACATGCGGATGTCAAGATTAGGTACTTAGAAAACGTCAAATATTACATTTTTAGTACTTTTTTATTTAAATAAAACGAAACGATAAAGTATTTGAGCAAGAATATAGGTGCGTTATATTTAATAAACAGTAACTTGGCCGACTTGTCTGGATCTAGACGATTTCGTTATAGGTAATGACGAAATTACCTAGCACTTACGTCGCCGCTAAGACGTTCCTGTACCGACTTGGTCGACATCCGCATCCGCATAAACTCCGCATCGATTTTATGCGGATGCGGATGCAGATGCGGATGTTCCGCGGTTGCGGATGCGGATGTTCGCAACATCCCTGATAGGTACTACTTTCACTTCCTACAGTCATCTAGTAAATATTTATGGAATATACGACATTTGATGCAAGCGACGACTGGGTAAGTGGGTAAGTCCTTTATTTTCCATGTTATATAAGTAGAAAAAACCCATGCTTTCTAACCAGCTGTGTCTATATTTCGACAAAAAGTTCAATTAAAAAACACCGGCCAAGTGCGAGTAGGACTCGCGCATGACGGGTTCCGTACCATTACGCAAAAAACGGCAATATAATCACGTTTGTTGTATGGGAGCCCCACTTTAATATTTATTTTACTTTTAGTAGTGTTATAGCGGCAACAGAAATACATCATCTGTGAAAATTTCAACTGTCTAGCTATCACGGTTCACGAGACAGCCTGGTGTCAGACAGACGGACAGTGGAGTCTTTGTAATAGGGTCCCGTTTTTACCCTTTGGGTACGGAGCCCTAAAAAAGATGTACAGCAAAGGCACGCTTGTATTCCGCCACGGATAAACCCATCAGTTCTACGAACCGCGTTCCTCCATTTTTGAACCGAGTCGCCTAACCTCCACAGCGCGGGAAGTCAGTTCGCGGGCTCGCGCCGGTCCGCACTGGCCGCTTACAACGCGCGAATTAAAAAAATATATTGTCTATGGAATAGTGCGGTGAAATTCGAAAAATCGGTACTTGCTTTTTTAATTTTGGAACGTGCTTGAGTCTTGTTTGTATTTTATGTTTATACTTGTGTGAAGTGTTTTGTGTTTGTTCTTTGTTTTGTTTATTTCTTATCGCTTACCTTGACTAATCAACTTCTTTAGTTCTAGCAAACGTGCATAAGGCCAAAGTTAATAGGTTTAATGCAGCCTTACACAAAAAGGCTGACCTCTTCAATACGTAAATATGAGTAGTTATAAGTCTTGACCGTGACTAAACTACACAAATAAAGTCAAGTGTGTCTGTATTTTAACGATTGATATTAGTGATATTATCATTATTACATTTGAATCTTACGTATTCATTTTTGGAGTGATATACCTAATAGGTCATGCGATACAATTATGTAGATATAATGAAAGTTTTCGCAAATTTTGACATTAAAAAATCCTAATCATAAATATATACTAACAAACAGTTTTGATAACATCCGATAGCTCGATAGGTACTGTCGGATCGCCATCAAAGATATAGGAGCTGCCAGGGTGCTCAAAAATATCGGAACGTGCACTTTACCGTCTTGATAATAGAGGTTTTGTTCAGGTATTTGTGAACACATTGGCTGCTCGTATTTATCTGGCGTGTCTATCTAATCTAATAATCAACGCAATTTACGTACATAATAATATAAATTAGAATCTAAGTCTAAAGGGGCCCACTGATTATCAGTCCGCCGGACGGTATCGGCCTGTCAGTTAGAACAAAATATTGACAGTTCCGAACAACTGACAGACCGATACCGTCCGGCGGACTGTTAATCAGTGGGCCCCTTTAGATGAACGAGGAAGAGAAATCTAATTAACTACATAGAAAGCGTAGGATAGAAAACGGCTAAGATTCTGCATATGGTAATGTATGAACTGCGAAATATAAAGTCTAGAGACATGAGTTTCTCCACTTCAAGTTGTTTTATAAACGTTACCCGGCTACGGCGAAGACAATGAGATACATCCTGGTGACAGACAGACGGATGGACAGGCGGACAGTGGAGTCTTAGTAATAGGGTCCCGTATTAACCCTAGGGTACGGAACCCTAAATATTTCATAACGTTGATTTAACCATAATATGTTAAGATAAGATCTTATCAGTTCGTCTAAATAATTTATTTATTCATTAATAGTTTAAAAATGATTAATGAATTCCTTAACTTGGAGCAAAGTAGGAACATTTTCTAATATTAAACAACAATTATCAAACTACACAACGGGACTTAATAATTAATGATTAATTAATTAATTAATGTTTAATAATCGTGAAAGTTTAAATCAGTGTATTAAACAACAATATTTCCAATCCCAACACAATAAATCGTAGCACGCTGTATCTGTTTGTATACAATAATCAAATGTCAATGTCATTCTTAAGGGGCCCACAGATTACCAGTTCGCCGGGCGATATCAGCCTGTCAGTTGTTCGGGGCTGTCAGAAGGCCGATATCGTCCGGCGAACTGGTCAGTGGACCCCTTTAATCGCTGTCTTTATTTATCCTCCTGAGACTAAATGTACATTACAATGTACATAATCGCAATGTACATAGTAGCATTTCTTTTGTTTCATTGCTTGTTACAAAGGAAATTCGTTCCAATTTACTTAAAGAATAAGGTTCAAATGAAAAATATGTATGAAAACTATGCTGGGTCTTACGAGGTTATAAAGAAAATTGTATGGGTGCATGACCTGAAGGTGCAGAGCTCTCTTACATATACAGGCTGCTCCAAAGCAATGGGGTTGGCAACTGTCAAAGGTTTGCATAGATGGCGCCATCATAGCTTGCCCCTTTTTCTATGAGATTTGGCTTAAAGGGCTGGCATGCAGGGTATTAAAAAAACAAAAATTTGACACAATTCTAGGGATTGACAGGGCAAGCTATGATGGCGCCATCTGCTAAAAACTTTCACCGGCCAACCCCATTGGATTGATCGTAAATAGATACCCCCCTTATTCAAAAAACATTACAATTACTTATTCCTTACAAATATTTAAGTCAAAATGATAAATCAAGAAGACAAAAATTAATAACAGTTTTTAATAATTTACGGTTAGTTTCACTAGACATATTATATCGAAATATCGGGAGCTCGAAAACAATGCAAAAGATAATCAAGGTGCATATACCGGTCGATATAAGTATAGTCAAATGAGGCCCGTAGCTGCGTTTATTATTATTAAGTAATTATTATGAATAAAGCTCTTATGATTAAACCGTAACGATTGTTACTTATTTGCATAATAAACAATTAGTAAAATTTATATCAAATTAAACACGCCTCTTAAAAACCGGTTAGTTCTAGATTTGTAAAATAGCGTGTTAATACTTGAATTTAATACTTAAACTCGGTCAAGATCAATTTGGCCTAAATTATTAAGTAATCAAAATGCACATAATACGCGACTACTACTACTGCGTTATACACGAGCGTACGAAATTCAACTTAAAACCATTCAAGTTAAGGTTTATTATGGAACCAGTAAATGTATGTTTGAGGGGCTAACTTGATAGCCACTGTCCACTATACAAGGTAATTAAGAAAGTTTACCCAATTTTTTTTTTACAAAAAACGTCATAAGTGCGGCTGAATGTCCATAGAGGTACGCTCCTTTTAAAGAAGCAATAAGTACTAAGGTAAGCTTCTTTGGTGAAAAATGAATAAATGTGTCACAATATTACGATGATTTTGATGGTTTTTGACCTTAGAATCGTTAATGAATTTATGATAAATTATTTACCTCATCGCATTAAATACGAAGGTGAGTAACATGCCTGCATAGTAAAAATGGGTTGATCAACTATGAAGGTCATGGTAGCGCCTGCTGGGTCACACTTAAAAACAAGGTTTTGTTGTAGGTATACCTATTTTAAGTCACTATTCACTACATATGCATTTTTGGGGTAGTTACAACTGTTATAAGTACGGTTACCATCAGTTTGTCACTGACATAAACGCCGTCGAGAACGTAATTTACTTTCTATACATCCCGTTTGCACTAATATGCGAGTGCGAGCGAGATGTATAGAAAGTAAATTACGTTCTCGACGGCGTTTATGTCAGTGACAAACTGATGGTAACCGTAAAGCTCTTTATTGGAAGCCTAATCTAAACCATTTAAGTAAAATGTGTTAGAGTGGTAGAACATTCATCTAACAAACTATGCTACCGTTCATACCGTTGTGTTATGTTATGGCTGACGGGGCTGAAAAGTAACAACAACAACAACAATTTTGCTAAGAACATTTTTGATCATCAATGGAACGTCAGATGTCAGTCGCTCAAAACCTAGTGCTTAACCCTAAAATGCATGATATTTTCTTTTTGCCCGAAATTAATATATGTCTTAAGTAAGTACGTAATGTATGCATTTAAGGGTTAAGTTATCTAGCGGAACCCAGGCTCCCTGAGTACCTTATATCATGTAATTTTTCGAGAGCGTGTTGTAATTTCCACTCATTTTTCACTCTATGACAGGGGTCACCAATTAGTTTCTTCAGGGGTCCGATTTTTTAAAATAATCTGACCATCGCGGTCCGTTTCTACTTGAGTTTATTAAATATGTATTAAAATTATATAGGTCGGCGGTCCGCATCCGGACCGCAGTCCGCCATTTGGTGACCCCTGCTCTATGACATAGGTATATTTCAATCTCTTCTCCTAACATTTTTTAATGTAGGCTAGTAGAAATTATAGCATTATCAAACTTTTGAAGTGTCGAGTCAACGCCTCAAGGACTAGCGGGCATCAATGTCATGTTCTCAGTTTCTCTATAATTGAGATTCGGGTACACTTTCACATTCTTTCCTTTAGTGAGTCACCGTTTTAAGTCAGACACCTTGTCGTCGAACATTACGACATTTATACTGTCAACAACAGAAGTAACTAAGCGAGCGAGATGTTAAAAAAAGATCTACACATTATCTTGTATTTGTCGTGTCAAGACAGAAACAGAAGAAATGCAACTTTATTCCATTTAAAAATGGTTTAAATTAGGACCGTTTACCTTACAGGGTTAGGTTATTATTTAAGGGGCCCACAGATTACCAGTTCGCCGGACGATATCAGCCTTTCAGTTGTTCCGAGCTGTCAATTTTTTTAACTGACAGGCTGATATCGTCCGGGGAAATGGTAATCAGTGCGCCCCTTTACAGCACAAATGGTAAAAGCAAAATAGACGAACGAACGAAGTGTTTTGCGCTTACTGTCCAGATCTTTAAATAGAATCGAGACAGTGTCTTCATGATTACGCCGTTGCATACAAGTTTTTCAACATTGTACATTAATATTTAGTTTTTTGTTTTGTGTACATGAACTTGGAATGCGGGACTTGAAGGCCAAGGTCGCATGCCAGGGGATTTTGTGGAGCATAAATGGCTTGCAGTCCGCAGAGACGGGTTTAGGCTACAGGCCTGTTGTGAAGTAAAACTGTGAAGAGCTCTACCTACCTGTTCCTTGATAGGTATAAGTACTTAATACGGCGCTTTATATATTGTCATTGTCAGCCTACGTTCGCAACTTATTAAAATTTCAATCTCAACTTCGCTCGTTGAAATTTCGAAAATCCTTTATTATTATTATAGTGCAGTTTTACAAAATTTTATGACGATGTACTTATTTCAATCTTTAAAGGTTTAGGTTGCGTGTTGTTTGTCAGCTTACATGTAACGTGATTGTTTTATATTTTTAGATTATTCCGTTTCTAATACACCTCTCTAATAGGTTCGCAATTTCAACATTGCAAATACTTGATCTCTTGATTTCACCTAAGTACCTATTTTCTTGTTCATGGCTTAGCTTATGTAATAATATAATTTTTATTGTGTAATTAGGTATCCTTAGTAACAGTTATGTATTGCTTCCATAGAGAAAAAAGTTATCATATATTTTAAATCAACAGGTCTTTTCTTGACGTTTCGAATTTGACGTTTTTTGAGATCGTAAAGCCCAGTAAATTGTTTGGTACGGCTACGGACAATATTTGAAAATTGTTTTATTAGTTATTACTTGAGTTTAGTGGCCTAGAAAATTCGGCTACATTGTATGAATAATTGATTCGTCGGCTTGGCCGGTTTTTTATTCTTATCAATAACAATGCATCGTTTCGGCCGTGATTTTATGCAGCGTAGGTATGCACTTAAATAGTACTTTGCAGCTGCATCGTCATTGAGAGTTGATTCAATTGTTTCCTTATGGGTCACCCGACCAATCAGATGCGGAGTCTAAATGTGTGCTGAATGGTAAATCGTGGGTAAATCACTGGGAAATCTATTGGGTCAAGAATTTTCCTAATGACGACAACAATGGGAACTAATGGCATGATATACGTATATAAACGTTTTTTGTATATCACAGATTATGAACACAGTTCAGTTTCACAATTTGCCCCATCCAACTGTTATTTTAGTATATAAACAGTGTTTTACACACCATGTAAAACAATAATTAGATTTCTAAATTATAATAGATAATTCTAAATCGTGTTTTAACCGACTTCAAAAAACGAGGAGGGCTTGGCACTGACTTCAAACGTTTCAGTTGTTATAGCATTTTTGTTTATTATCATAAAATCGTCAAATTCGTGTGACGTAATTAATGGATAACCAATGAAATTCCCTGACTGCAGTAAAGTGCTTGTAACAGGACGCAACCCATAAAAGTGTACATCGTACACTGTACATTGTACAGTATACACTGTATACAGTACAGTGTACACATTCCGATATCACCTTTACGCCGGCCTTGAGATTGGTCAAAGTCAATGCCGACCGACTCGCTTACCTTTTTTAACACATATATGTTTATATAAGCTACCTACTCCTACTAGGGAATTTTCCTCATAGCGAAGTGATAATTAACGTAGTCTTCAGGAATAGAGTTGATTGACGTTTGATAATGTCGTTTTCACATTGTGGTGTTAAGTGCGAAAAGTTGGAAATTCGCAAGGGGCTATTCATAAATTACGTCATTTCAAATTGGACATCGGATGATGGTAAGAGTTTGAAAAAAACATTGTTAGATTTAGGACATTTCGTGCTATTTACAAATGTACTTAGTTACTTACCTATTTCCATTCAATGTACCTATTTCCATTCAACTAATTAAGAAGAGAAAAATTACATATTTGGGCGTTTTCAGAAATAAATATCGAAAACCCGATTCTCACAGATCCCGGTGTTTTTGGGTTCTTTCAACTCAGAATCACTAGCATAAATATTCAATTCTGATGATAAAATAAAATGTCCCAAAAATTTGTATGAAATTCCACTACGTCACGCACATACAAGTGAAACATTTTTTCATACTAAAACGTGACGTAATGGAATGGACATTTTGGGACATCTTTTTTTAATGGTGGGATGGAGAATGCTGTCGATTCTGCGTAGAATGAGCCCAAGAACGTCCAGATGTGAAAGAATCAGGTTTTCAATATGTATTCCTAAAAACGCCCATTTAACTTTTTTATCGAATTCAGTATTTCGATCTGCGACTAAACTCGCCCTATGAAAATCATAAGAACTTAAGTCTTTAGAATGTAATTAGTCAACAACCCAAACACAATAATTTATGGGTCACATCCAGAGCCCCGTGGCACACTGCCCCCGAATTTGGGTCGTCTGATTGGCCGCCAATTGATCGAATTGAACATTCGCGATTCGCGGAACGGAACGGCATCGGCACGTGTTGGGTCGATTTCATATTCTATGGACGATACCTATTGTCGTAGACAGGAATTTGAGACTAGAAAAGTGTTGCGAAATATTTAACCGTGACAACGATGGCACCGTTAGGGTGGTATTCCACCGGTCCAATTCCTTTGTCCAATGTGCATTGCGTCTCACTCTCTCATTAAGCAAAATGTGAGACGCATATACACATTGGACAGATGGAATACCATCCTTAGGTCACGTTATTTATACGGTTACAGCGCCTTTTGCTTCAGCTGTAAAATAGGTACAAAATGTTCATGAGTTTCTTTATTCATTTCAACTCTTAGTATAGGTTTTTTACAATAAGCATATAAAAATAAAATATAAAAACACATAAAACAACAATTAAAAATACATATAAAACACATAAAAAAACAATAAGAAATACATATAAACACATTATAAAAAACCTATGGTGCTGCCAGCAGCGGAGCAGGGCCCAAGCTGCCGGTGGTTAGGGCTGCAGAGAGAGGAACCGGCGGACTATCCGCGCCGTGTCCATGATCACCGTCTTTTGCATCTGACCCTTGATCCAACCACCCAGCTAGAGTCTCTCTAGGTGTTCGCCGAGACTCTTCGCTATGAGACCGTTCGCTGATACGACTATCGGAACAATGATCATCGAATCAACATCCCACATGGCGGTTATCTCGAGTCGTGAGCCAAGTCTAGGTACTTCACGGTACTTGCTGGATTTCCCATCATAGGGGATGAGAATCTCGTGAAATTATGATTATTTCTATATTGAAACTTCGCAATCACGCTTTAGAATTAAGTGTATAATATATTATTATTAAGTGGCAGTCAAATCTGACTTCGGTAATAGGCCTTCCTTCACATTACATTGACAAGTTTTTTAATTGTGACCTATTTATTTTTATAGTCTACGTTGATACCTCAGCAGCGCGTTTTTAGCATTACGACAGCGCCATCTATCAAACATCTGGCATAACAGGCAAAGCCCTAATATAATATATTGTTCCAGGTAGTGACGGACGAGAGTGACGGCTGTGGCGCCAAGTTCTCGGCGCTGATCGTCTCCGACAAGTTCCAGGGGAAGCCTTTGCTGGCGCGCCACAGGTAAGATAAGCATCATGAATCTAGTCTTCTTCCTCGGTATATCCCGGCATCTTGCCACGGCTCATGGGAGCCTGGGGTCTGCTTGACAACTAATCCCATGATTTGACGTAGTTTTTACGAAAGCGACTGCCATCTGACCTTCCAACCCAGAGGGGAAACTAAGGCCTTATTGGGATTAGTCCGGTTTCCTCACGATGTTTTATTCCTTTACCGAAAAGCTACTGGTAAATATCAAAAAACCGGGCAAGTGCGAGTCGGACTCGCGCACGAAGGGTTCCGTACCATAATGCAAAAAACGGCAAAAAAAACGGTCACCCATCAAGTACTGACCCCGCCCGACGTTGCTTAACTGCGGTCAAAAATCACGTTTGTTGTATGGGAGCCCCACTTAAATCTTTATTTTATTCTGTTTTTAGTATTTGTTGTTATACTGTCTAGCTATCACGGTTCGTGAGATACAGCCTGGTGACAGACGGACGGACGGACAGCGGAGTCTTAGTAATAGGGTCCCGTTTTACCCTTTGGGTACGGAACCCTAAAAAATATGGTGGGCAACAAATAAACTCGACCAATCATAGTGTCGCATTGCGTAGGTATGTTCTGTCCCTCACGGACGCACGCGTATAGCACATCTATACTATAGAATAGATGGTATGGTAGGATACCTATCCTACCATCAATGATAAGCATGTGAAAATGAAATGAAATGAAATCATATCTCGGTAGACACGTTCATATACCTAAATAATATAGACCAATGCCTTCATAGTATTTATACTACGAAGGTATAGTACAGTACGATGGGACTGGCGTAATCTTAAGATTAAAAGTCCCTTTAAAAATATCAAAATGATTGAAAAAAGAAAAAAAAAATAGTATACTATTAGTCTATTACCCTTTACAAAAACCCTATAATTAGGTATCTCTGAAATGAATAAGCTTACGTGTTCGCTCTCACATACACCATTCACAGTCCAAACAATATAGATCCCAAGAAATATAATCATTTATCTGAGTTTGAAAACCTTAACGCATTGAGATTAAGGCTTATTATTGACTAATTGAGTACGCTATATTACAGTACTGAGCCTCAATTTAATGTGGACAAACGGACAAAATAGCTTTTATTGGAGATAGTGTCTATTATGGGATTACGATAGACTGTTTTGACTGAGTGATCAACTTTTTCTTGCCACTACTTGCCATGGTTACGGTCTCCTGGGTCACTCTAAAATACTAAGCTTGAATTTTTTGGTAGTTATAAGGCCTTTCCATAATGGGACATCTACTAAGCACGTTTGTGGAACATGGTACAGCAGCTCTTCTAAGAAACTATGCTACTATTGTTTCCTGGCTGATGGGATAGAATGGCTGACAAGAAATAGTTGATCGGCCCTAAACAAATGATGAATAGGTGTCAGTATTAGTACCTCTAGTGTAAATTTCATTCGATAACGTGACGTGACGTACAATCAGCAACACTCCTAACTGTTCATTGGTAGACCTTATTACAAAAGGCACAAGGTCCACCTATGTACACGTACAGGTACGCGTTTGCGCTAAGTGTCATTTTGTTTGGGATTTTGAGTTTCCAAAACGTCACTCAGGTCAATTTCGGTAGCTCAGTCCGGGTAGAGCGATGGGACGGTGTCCGATGTTCGCGAGTTCTAAATTAATTTGTTTATTTTCTCCTTATTTCATATGCTGTTAAACAAAAATACAGTAATAACTTTATTATACTGCCGACTATACAAAAAAAAAAACTGAACTAATATTGCATTATTTTTTCATCGTAAACACTTTTTGTTATTATAATTTTTTCCATGACAAAAAGATAACATTGTATAGTTTCGAATTGCGTCAATATTTTGAACAATAAATGATATGATCATACTTTTCTTTCTAAACAGTTTTCCTTGATTATATCGCGAAGTTGAAAGGTCATTTTCAAATGATAAAAAAATGGAGCATGTCTGATTATGCTCAGTGTAGGGTTCTGCAGCCACTTGGTACAAATAAAATTTGGAAGACATATTATTGTGAGCCTATTGTGTCCTACTGCTGGGCAAAGGCCTCCCCCCTCTTCCTTCATTCGTACCGGTTTTGAGCTACGTCTGGCCAGTCTCTCAAAAAGGAGTCCAAGTTATCCCGCCGACGAGGTCTGCCTAATCCCCGGTTTGACTCGTGGGGCATCCACTCCATGATTATCTTGGCCCACAATTAGGCATGCGGCAGACATGACCAGCCCAGTCCCACTTTAACTTGACCGATTTTAGAGCTACATCTTATATTTGAGTTTTTGAGCGCAGCGTGGTGGACTGTATCAAAAGTCAAATGAGGTATACGCATGAAGTATAGGTAAACGTTTATTGCACTTTTGCAGCTGTGTGTATATATGTAGGTCCTTAAGACACAGCATTGAAATTGCAATAACATTATAAATTCAATGTACAAGGGCGAACTTATTCCTATAGATAAGGGATCTCTTCTAGTTAAACCTGTAGGATAACTTGTTGATCAATGAAACACTAAAAGTTCAAGCCTTTCTATCTCTGGTGTTTTTAAAGTTATGAGTGTGATATTTCGTATGAAGATAAACAATTTCGTTGGCTATCATATGGCATTCTTGGTTTCTACTTATCTGTAACAGTTCCTGTGTCATAAGCCTTTTTTTTGAAAAATGAGTTTTGTTTCATTGTGTAGGTACTTGTGCATGTTTTCAATGAAACACTCTGATTTTTACAGTGAAACAAATGTAATAATTATAGTCTACCATGAAACATCGTTAATAAACATTGAAACGGGAAACGGTGTAATAAATAAAATAAGTGACATTAATACATATATGCTTTCACTCAATTAATGAGAAAGGAAAGGAGAAAATAGTGGTAGGCTGAAATTAGTTATTTAAAAGGTTTCCGACATATGGAATCATTATAAGATTGCTGAAATATCTAAAAGCGAAAGACTTGTTTCATTGTACACACACCTGAGTTTCATTGTGAATCGAAAATCTGGTCGGCAGGTACGGCATGCTGCGAAAAAGGCGCCTTTTATGTCCACGGAGCATGATTGCCAACTAGGTAGACGCGGGAGGGTTTTGAGCATCTCCATGCTTGATTTCATACACTTTCTTGCAACATAGTGTTTATACACGACTGTTTCAATGTAAGACATGTGTCCTTAACCTTGCCATCAACAAAGACATATGTAACTTCGTATAAGACGAATAAAGTCTAAGGAAAAACCGTGCCTCGGAATTGAAGCAAAAGTCATTCTCGAATAGATGGCGCACACACCTTTAGCCTATCCTCGGCTAGATGGCGTGACGACACCGTTTCATATTTAACAATTTTAACACATAGATATCAGTGAATGAACATGGATCTAAATGATATAAAAATAATAAAATCATTTATCCATATATATACATGTTTTGATAACTTTATACGTTTTCATTTTGAGTTTTAGTCGTGTGTCGATAGATGGCAGTAAATTTACAGTGACTACAAAATTTACAATGACAGGACCCCTCTATACTATCTATTCTTTTTGCCATCAATGAAACATTCAACATATAAGCCATCCTATCTCAGCCATTCCTAAAGTTAAGTATCTTATATTTTGTCATATGATAGACAAATGACCAATTTTCATGGTATTTTAGTTTCACAAATTTAGCACATAGGTTTTAATTATTAAAAAAAATAATGAGTTTGTTTCATTGGGTGCTGGTACTGGTGTTCAGTGAACATCATGTTTCATTGTATACTACATAAAAATGTTTCATTGTGAGACTAGGGGGTGTTTTTTTAATCATTTAATAAAAACTGCACCAAAGAGTGAAAGAAATTTAAAAATATTTAGCACCAAATAAACTTTAATACACATAGAACATAACAAAAACTTAAAAAACGCCAAACTCGAGTCTATATCTTGGTAAAAAATTGCGAAAATTAAATGAAAAAATTTACTTTTGTTGCACGAATTCACAATAATGCTCGTAGCAGCGTGCTCCTTCTCCGAGGCGCGCTCGTGTTTTGGGGAGGTGCTGGGGGTCCCTGAGCCTGCCCTTGCTTGACAGACGGCACTAGCTGGTAACACCTAGTTTCCGAGATATCGCAAAGTTACACTGTGTCCGATTGTTTCAATGTAGAACAACTGACCCTATACAAGGCGTTTATTTAGTCACCTGCAATAATTTACCAGGTGAATATTTGTATAGGTCATACTGAGCAACTTTTACTATGAGACCAACCCCGAAATCGCGAAAAAAGTGGCTGTTTCATACATTTTGGCTATCTGACCTTGACGTTTTCTATGGGAGAATAAAATGTTCTTTCGCGTTTTTGAGGTTGGTCCCATAGTAAAAGTTGCTCAGTATGACAGATATATTTAGAACGTAAATTAGTGCATGTGACTAAATATTCTAAATAAACATCCTGTATGATATGATATTCATAATTCATATGGAGTCCGGTTAGGTGCATATCTGAAACGAAACATACAGAACCCCATAAAAAAAACAATTGAAGCTCACTAATCTATATATTCCTTGCCCGCAGACTCGTCAACTCAGTTCTTCAGGAGGAGCTGAAGGAGATACACGCGTTCACGCAGAAAACTCTCACGCCCGACCAGTGGAACGCTCAACAATAATGTACTAGAATAAAATGAGAATTTAAAAAAGTAGTTTTTTTTTTTATTGAAAATGTTGAGCGGAGAGAATCTGTATACCGTGAGTGTGTCGGCGCCGGGGAAGGTGATCCTGCACGGGGAACACGCGGTGGTTTATGGGAAAACGGCCATCGCTGTCAGCCTCGGGCTGAGGAGCTCTATCGTTATAAAGGTATGTTTTTTCATTTATTTTTTTACTACAGTGGTTCATAAATAATTTTTCTTCCCGTTATTTTCGGCAATCCTCGTTTATTATACAAATGGCTCTGTATTGCAATTTATACACCGTGTTTTTATTGAATTCCGTTAACTTCGGGGTATACTCAAGTACGTTTAAGAAAACTAAACGGCATAGTTAATTTGCAAACATTTTTTTTTTCCATTTTATAAGTATAAAAATTAATTAAATGTTGCATATGGCGTTGTTGTAACACGGGCATATTTAACTCAACCAAACAATTGAAATCTGTGACTTATCAATGACATTTCGAAATTCGATCGTCCGAGATAGTACTTAAGTTTAGTAGCAAATGTATGAACTCGTATTAAACACTAATCAATATGTAAACAGGGCCTAAGGCAAGAGTACACGCTCGTAGGGGCCTTATCAGAAAAGAAAAACTATTGATTATCCCTGAAATGGAGTTAATTAGAATACCGGTGTCTTTGAGAAAGTAACTTGATAAGCTCAGGAATGAACCTTGAAGTAACGGAAATAAATAAAGCACGGTGTATAAAATGTACCCGACACTGTTTTAATTTTACACCTAAATATTTTCTGAAAGATCTGAGAAAGTAATTTATTTTTATCTGCAAGGACTGCAAGTTATCTGCTAATCTGCAGAACTTGGCACCCAGTTAGATCTTAATTATTTTCATTGAAGTCGACAATCACTAGGAAAGCGACTAATTTAATGCAGTCAAAATTATATAACATATTCACTGCCAGCGCGAGCTACGCGCTAGGACCATCACTAACACCTTCTAAAACAAAATCCCCCGCCGCGTCTGTCTGTTTATGTGTATGTTTGTTCGCGATAAACTCGAAAACTCCTGAACGGATTTACATGCGGTTTTCACCTGTCAATATAGTGTTTCTTGAGGGAGGATTAGGTGTATAATTTGTTAAGGTTTTGTGTAACCCGTGCGAAGCCGGGGCGGGTCGCTAGTAGCCGATAATTCGTATTTTCCGCTTTGTACTGAAAAGCGCCTACGAACACAATTGAATGTGTTACCTAACCTTCCACAAAATGCATAAGATCCAATGTAATTTCAGCCAGTTTTAGTAAAATAGCATAAAAAATTTGAGCTAAATCGAAACGCATTTGACGACATTTTCACAGTTATATTTTTGATGACATACCTTTTACTTTAGAATCTAAAAGAAATTGTTTGCATTGATTAGTCTCAATCTGCATTTGGTAGGCTTTATTAGACTTGCATCTAATCTCGAGAAATTCTTGTTTCGTTGAAATTTGCTATATAGGGGTTTTCGGGGTCGAAAAATCGATCTAGGTATTATCTCTGGAAAAACGCGCAGTTTTGAGTTTATATATGTTTTCCGAGCAAAGCTCGGACTCACAGATATAATGGTTATTCGAAAACGCTCAAATAATGCAGTAGGTATTAAGTTTTGAAAACGTTGAAAAAAGTCGTTTCTTTATAGTTTGTACTGAAATAAATAAATAACTTCGACTAAAAATAAATCTCCAAAAAATAGAGACTTTTGAGCTACCTACGTATTAGGAATTTTGGTTGCGTATTCTTACCTTACGTAGGTAGGTAATGTACTTAATTGTTCTATATATACTCTATTAAACTACATGACGTCTGTTATTGACTAATTTAATAATTATTATTGTTTACTTTTGACTAAGTATCACATGTTCGAATAATTACTTAAATACGTCACCTATTCCATTATATATAACTAAACAATAACGCCAAGGTAGTAAAGTCTGTCTGTATTTATAATAATTATTTCAACATACATATGTTACTCAGTTAAGAGCAAACAATTAATAATTGCCCAATCCGCATTGGGCTAGCGTGGGGACTATAGCCCAAGCCCTCTCGCGCATGAGAGGAGGCCTGTGCCCAGCAGTGGGACGTATATAGGCTGAAATGATGATGATGATGATGAATTAATAATTATTATACGAGTCAATAACAGCTTAGATTGAAGTATATAATGATAGGATTTTTTTTTAATCTACTGAAAGATTGTTGTCTTTTTATAAAACAGGAATTAATGGGGTTAATAAAATAATGGTTCCGAACTGAAATATAAAAAAAAATGTAGTTTATGATATCGCCAGATAACAACCAAAACTCACTAATTACTACCCGAAGTTAAAAGCCATAGTGAACCATATTAATACCTAAATAAGGTTGAATTAATAATATTTTCTTAGTAATTAGTGAGTTTTGCTTGTCACCTGACGATATGTCTTTCGCATCGCTTGTTTTTTTAATTAAAATATTAGTTATGTACATTCGCGTGGGATCATGATGATTGATAAAAACTATCCTACGTCCTTCCTAGGACCTTAATCTACCTCCACATCACAGGTACCAATTTTCATCTAAATCGGTTTAGCGGTTTAAGCGTGAAGAGGCAACATACAGACAGACAGACAGTTACTTTCGCATTTGTAATATTAGCAGGCATGCTCTTGCTGTTAATTGTATGTTTGTATGTTTCCCCGCTTGCTATGATAGAGCTTTTTGCTATATTTTGTGTGTTCACTGAAATAATTAAAAATGTATAAATGTATGGGTTGTATGAGTTTTTTATTCATGAATTTCATGATGTGCAATACGGCTTGTGGAATACATTTTGTCTGAGGTTGTGACGCGATCCAAATGCAGTTTTTTTGTCTTCTTATTATTAAACAACATATAATAAACGCGACATCATTTTTATATATAAAAAAAAACAATAGCTTTTAGATACAGTCGGAGGTCTACACAAAACACTTTTTTTTGGAACGTAGTTACTAACATAAATACTAATTAAAAAAAAACTTTTTATTACTTTTAAATATAAACAAATTACGTTATATTATTTTATTGTCACAATTATTTTAATAGTTACATTTTGAACATTGCTTATAAAACTATTTTGTTAATTACGAATTATTTTGCGAAATAATAACGTGCGTAACGTAAACTAAGGTATCATATATCGTCGCTATTCTTACTCAACCTCATATCTGCAACAATCATTTGATGGAAATGTCGCTTTTCTTTCATTCGGAATACGGGTGTTTTTGCATGTCATCAAATGAGTATTGCAGATACGAGGTTGAGTAAGTATAAGTAAGCGGCGATATGTGTGTTCAAGTGTATTGTTTTAAAGTTTTTTCTTTGTATTTTTGTTTTGCAGTTTCGCAGTACCTTGATAGTACTGTAACGCTGTAGCTAATTTGAATAATATAATAAATAAATATAAAATCATACTACTTACTTACTCCTATGGCGCGACCCAAAGTGTGTCTTGGCCTCCAACACGACTGTCCGCCACGGACCGGGATCAGTGGCGGGAAATATAAAATCATAATGGAATGGAAACTAGCATAAGTAGCTTAAAAATGCGTTTGTACCGCTTTACGACCTTTTCGATCGCATGCCTGCTCCATCCGGGCTCCCACACCACACTGGACCAAACCCTCACACCTCTATCTTTACAGGAAGTCAAAACCGTCGGAGAACCAGCGGTCTACATCCACCTACCCTGCGTCGGTCTCCAGGAGACCATACCCCTTAACCCCACCGTGAAGGCTCTCTTCAACCCGCAGCTCTGCCACGGCGTCACTGGCAAGTTCTCCTGGAAGATACCAGGGCATCTGGACCATGACAACCATCTCAGGAAGGTCAACGAGTTCCTGCATCAGATCAAGCCGAATTTTGATGAGCTGCCGAACAACCAGAAGAATTCTTTGAGGAGCTTCCTTTATATGTATTCGGGGATTTTCGGGAGTACGAATTTGCAGGTAAATTTTATTGTGTTGTATATAATTTTGAACAATATTATGAACGTACTTTTGGAAACGATACGTGTATTATATTATAATATTTATAACTTTCGCGGTTTGAACACATATTAACTCACATTTTTAGACGGGTCCAACGCGAAATTTATTCAATTACCTTTATTTACCGACGTTTCGACACAGGTTTCACTGGTCGTGGTCGCGGCTAAAAAAAATGTGAGTTGATACGTTGTATTCCTTTTGCCATAATTTTTGTCCCGTATTACATTTACGTACAGTCTCTAAATCTGTTATTTAGCTTAGCACCCCTGCATACATGTTTAGATGCAAAAAAAAATCGAAAAACTATTCTACTACATTGTTTTTGTATTGTAAAGCTTCATTATTAGGTATTCTTATTTCTACTAGCCCCAGAACATGCATTAAATTTTATTTGCATTCTAACTAGAAAAATCCAATAAAGCGTCGAGTGCGGACAGTAAATACCAAATGAGGCGAAGCATTCCAGAGCAGAATATTGAGGGACCTTATTTTATTGGGTTCATACGCGAGGCAACGATTCAAACTGCCTCGCTAACAGATAGGGCTATTATTAGGAAGAAGTTATTTAAAATACTTAAAAGCCTATTTCCCCCTTTTCAGAATGTAGGTTAGTTTAGGCATTTAGACGACATTCATTTACAAATCCAATCTCTCCAGGTCAAATCCATGGACATTTCCATGGGCTCAGAGCTGACCATAGGCGCTGGGACCGGTAGCTCCGCCTCATTCGCCGTCTGCCTCGCGGGTGCGCTCCTACGGCTGATGGCGCTGCGGGCGCGAGGCAGCTTCGAGCCTCCCGGTGATTTTGAGCCGCGCGAGGCGGAGGCGATTTCAGCTTGGGCGTATAACTGCGAGCGGATCATGCATGGGACGCCTTCAGGTGAGTCTTGCTTATATTTAGACATCTTTTCGATCTTTGTTCTTAGTGTGGGGTGGGCTCAGGACTAGACTGGCCACGCTTTGCACAAACTTGTCAGTAAGAATGCATACATTATCCCTATAAAAACCGGACAAGTCCGAGTCGGACTCGCCCACCGAAGGTTCCGTACTTTTTAGTATTTGTTGTTATAGCGGCAACAGAAATACATCATCTGTGAAAATTTCAACTGTCTAGCTATCACGTTCATGAGATACAGCCTGGTAACAGACAGACGGACAGTGGAGTCTTAGAAACCTAATAAACTCCATAAGTACTTAACATAGCGGTTGGCATGAAAACTTAGCCTCGTCCGACTCTATAGGCATCGGAACGGGCAGAACAGAGATTTGCAAGCTATACTCCGGCAAACCTAGTTTGTCAGTAGAAAAAAGCGCGATATTTAAATTTTGTAAGGAAGACCGACCCTCCGGGCCTACATTTTTCGCCGCCTTTTTCTACTGACGGAAATGGCTTGCCCAACTATATTAACATTTTTTAATTGCATATCTTTGCGTAGGTAATACACTTGTTTTTATTAAACTAAATGACGTCTATAGCTGTTTATTATCAGTTAATAATTAATTAAAGTTCAATAAGTATTGTTGTTTGCTTTTGAATAAGTAACATATGTTCAAATAATTATTTTAAATGCAGACGTCAACAACCTTTATTCTGTCTACTGGTTTGCAAATTTGCAATTTGCATCCAGAATCATCGAAGCAATTGGCAAATGCCCTTGGCACACATCGCGGATTCGAACCTTGAACCTCTGTACACTGCGGCCTTGCACTGTCAACGCGAATCACTTAACGTGAATTATTCGATGAATTGGCTACTTAAACTTCCGAACTTATTTCTCCATTGATTTATATCTCAGGACGGGCCTTACGGGCACTAAAAACCGAGCAAGTGCGAGTCGGATCGCGCACGAAGGGTTCCGTACCATAATGCAAAAAAAAAGCAAAATAAAAAAACGGTCACCCATCCAAGTACTGGCCCCGCCCGACGTTGCTTAACTTCGGTCAAATCACGTTTGTTGTATGGGAGCCCCACTTAAATCTTTATTTTATTCTGTTTTTAGTATTTGTTGTTACAGCGGCAACAGAAATACATCATCTGTGAAAATTTCAACTGTCTAGCTATCACGGTTCGGGAGATACAGCCTGGTGACAGACGGACGGACAGCGGAGTCTTAGTAATAGGGTCCCGTTTTACCCTTTGGGTACGGAACCCTAAAAATGGTACAAGTTCAGCGGTGTCACTCACGAATTTGAGCCAATCGTGCAGCCTAACGCAACTAATAGTTGCGACCAATCGCGCGCGTGATGCGAACTCATCAACCAATCGCGTTGTAGCGGTGTCACACCGCTGTACTGGCCCATTCATGTCCCATTCTTATTGCTCGTAAGGCCAGTCCTGAGATATATGTCGATGTATTTCTCTGAATATGCAGTCGCTATCAGATAGATCGCAGCAGCCGAGGTGTTCACAAAATCTGAACACGCACTCAACGCCTTGACAATAGAGGCGTGTACAGATATATGTGACCACCTTGGTCGCTCCGATATATCTGATGGCGGCTGTACCATCTATATTTATACAGTTAAAGATACACTTATTAAGATCTACCGAAGGTCACTTAATATTTATTTAAAATTCATTAACCTTGTGTTAATGCTTTTTTAATTAACCGATAGTCATTTAGGAATGCTTATTTGATATTAGTTTTATATGACATAACCATGGGTCGTAGAGCTTTAAGCCAATCTTTATTTAAGAACTAAATAAATAAGGTTTAGTAATATAGGCGCATACCTTTCTAACTGTAAAAAATAAATAGGTACATGCCATCAAAAATAAATTGTTTCAATTGTCCCCAGTCTACCCTACCTAGACAATCCAACTACCTAGACCAAACCTACACAACAAATCCAAGCATGCACCGAACGTTTCTTCCGAATGCAGGAACGCCTTGCCCAATTAATTCTATTGTGACGTCACAACATCTGTATCGAATAGGTATGCGAAAAATATGTAAATAGACATTTTGATCTTAAACTGTTCATGCATAAAGTCTATTTCAATAGAACTTGCTAACTATGTAAACAAACCGCCATATTGAAATTGTCTCTGAATGATGAATTTACTAGTGATGGGCAAGACTCCTACTTACTACTTTACTAATGTCAAACCATATCGAATAATAAAATACCAACAGTAAAAAACAAGTAGTTACTTATTTTTAATTTGTTTAATCACGATCAGAAGACAAATTAGTACTTAAGCATGATGTATTGATGTATTTTATAACCGCGGCGGTAGGTACAGAGCGTGGGTTGGGTAGTGTGTAGCGGGTTTAATATCACAAACTTTAGTCACAACACTACCCATCATAGACAATTGTAGAATTTAAAAGAAACAATACCGTCATTCCAACAGGTCCTAATAACCTAACTTATGAACCCATTTTAAACTTTTAATTAAATATCCAAGATATAGTTATATATTTATGTATTTTACGGAACGGACCGTTTCAATAGTGTATATGTGTATGGTTTCAATGGTATTTGATGAGGTGGTGTGAAAATTGAAAGAGAAACAGTGATAAAACAAAGTTACGTTGTTTGTTTACATAGTTAGCAAGTTCTATTCAAATAGACTTTAGGTTACATTATGCAAAACTTTATTCAAATGTCTTTCTATGCTCAATTGTCTGCTCTGTTTCTAAGCTCAATTCAATGTCTAATTTCAATAAAAAGTTTTGTGTTTTAGACAATTCAATTAGAATTTCATCTCTTGTGTTTTTTAATTACGAATTGAAATGGGTGATGTTAAAATACTTGCCTAGTGATTGTTTTCTGGCTCGATCGAAAAAATGTTATTTAGTCTCTTCAGAGTTCTGATACTTAATTTAGGCTAATCTATGTTTAAATGTCATATACTAATATGATACGTTTTATTGAAGATCCTAACATTGACAATGAAAAGAAATATTGTATCACGTTTTGCTCACATGCTTAATTAATATTGGACGACCTATTATCGAAATGGCTTACAACCATTACAAAAATGTATAACACCTTATAAAACAAAGTCCCCCACCTGACGGTTTGTGTGTTTGTATGCTCACGATAAACTCATAAACTACTGAACGGATTTTCATGCGGTTTTCACCTATCGATAGAGTGATTCTTGAGTTAGGTGTGTATAATTTGTTAACCCGTGCGAAGCCGGGGCGGGTCGCTAGTGTCTCATAAATAAAATTTCCACAAAATCAAAGTTTATGTAAAGGGTTGTCCAACGGAACGCAACCATGGAAACAAGTGAAAAGTTAAAGTGTATTCACCCAAACTAAATTAATTATTTTGCTCAGCGATCCAAAGAGAATCTTGGCCTCCGAAACGAGAGCATGCCACCTGTTCCGATGCTGCGCAACTTCCTGCCAGTTACTAACGCGAAACTGAACCAGTTCCGCCGTCACACTGTCTTCCCAGCGACACCTGGGCAGACCCACCGGACGGCTACCAGTCGGTCGTCCCAAGAACGCCCTCTTGACAGCCCGATCCTCTCCCATTCTGAGTAGGTGACCGAACCAGCGAAGTCTGTCCGCTTTCATTTCGCCGATGATATTGGGTTCGGCCACTAACTCCTCGATCTCGGCATTTTTCCGGATCCTCCAGGTGCCGTCATCTCTCTGAATAGGTCCCAGGATCTTGCGAAAAACTTTTCTCTCTGCCACTAGGAGCTGACTTTCTTCTTTTAGTGTTAGGCACCAGGCCTCACAGCCATACATTAGGATATAACGTATAACGGTTTTATATATCCGTAACTTTGTATTCACCCATAAATGTTTTTTTCCAGGCATAGACAACGAGACCTGCACATTCGGCTCCATCGTCTCCTTCAAGAAGGGCACGAAGGCGCGCCACCTCGACATCCGGCTCAACCTGCGAGTACTCCTCGTAGATTCGCGCGTGAATCGCGAAACACACGCCCTGCTCGTCAAAGTCGCGGGCATTCGGCAAAGGAACACCGCGGCTGTGGACCACGTGATGAACGCGCTGGACGACATCGCTCACACTGCCACGCAGGTTAGTACAAAAACCGGCCAAGTGCGAGTCGAACCCGCGCACCAAACCATTGGATTTATGCCGAGAATGAATTTTCAAGAACATTTTTTTTTCAGGTTTTGGAAAAACTCGCTGGTGGCAAGTGTCCAGCTGACACGGACGCAGACTATCAACACTTAGGAGTAAGTATTACTTTGTATCTTGGACTTTTCAAAAGGAAGTTTATCTTCCCGTACCTAATCATAATCTAATTTATATGTTGGCCTGTGTTATCTGGACCTCCTGAAAGAAAATTTTTTAGTAAATATTTACCTACATTACATAATATTATGCTAAAGTATACTATAAATGTTTCAGGAACTGTGGGACATGAACCACTGCCTTTTGGCGGCGTTGGGCGTGTCACATCCAGCCCTAGAAGCGATCAGGAGCCTAGCGCGGGCCCGGAACCTTGCCTGCAAGCTCACGGGTGCTGGCGGCGGAGGGTACGCATAATTCTTCTGTATTCGTAATTTTTCGTTAGTCTTTATATTGATCAGAATTGCGTTAATTGCCCTTAAATATACTTATTTATCATCTCAAATATAAAATGTATTCTTTGAAAACCTGAAAATACTAAATTATACTTTTTGTGTTTACACTTTGGTGCCGTGACCAGGATTCTTGCAGTTTAGGCTAGGTTATAAAAAAGGAAACCGATTTGTATAATTTTGCCTCTTTTTCCCAAAAGTTATCCGCTAAAGATGGACTTGCTATTAAAACTATAGGCCTTTTCAATCAGAAAAAGTGTTGCGAAATTTGTTTAGGGTTCCGTACCCACCCTACTTATCATTTTTAGGGTTCCGTACCCAAAGGGTAAAAACGGGACCCTATTACTAAGACTCCACTGTCTGTCTGTCACCGATCTCATGAACCGTGATAGCTAGACAATTGAAATTTTCACAAATTATGTATATTTCTGTTATCTCTATAACAACAAATACTAAAAAGTACGGAACCCTCGGAGGGCGAGTCCGACTCGCACTTGTTTTAAATTAAATTAAATATCTTTTATTATTAGGCAACTGAGGCCCTTAGATACATATGGGAAGGCCGGGTAAACACGAACCCTGGGTAATCGCGAACCCAGCTGTTGTTTTAACATTTTTTATTTATTTATCTTACAGGTACGCGATGATCCTCATCCCGCCTTCAACTCCACGCACCACTGTGGACTCCCTCACGGGGCAGCTCCTCGAGAACGGCTTCCGCGTCACGGAGACCTGCCTCGGCGGCCCCGGCGTGCAGCTCGAGATGTGACACAGAGAACAAGGCTAAAGCCCCGGTAGACTACTCCTACAAATATTTCAGCAGCGTCCGAATAATAAGCACAGGAAAAGTTGATTATGACCTGTTTTCCTTGGACTAAAATCGTAAGTGATACGCTGGTACAACACTGCAGTTAGACCGATTCCAGCAGGGAATAGCCTTCTAACTAAAAGACATGGGAAAGCTGTCAATGCCATGGTACCCTGGACTAAAGCTGTCAGTTGCTTCAAGACTGCTCCTAAACCGATTTCAGCAGCGTCCAACTAAAAGACAAGGGAAACTATGTCCTGTCGTTTCCTGGATTAATGCTGTCAGTCGTACACTAGTACAATACTGCTCTTAGATTAACTGCAGCAGCGTCCAACTACAAGACGATTAAAAGAGTTCGATGGCATGTCAATCACTGGTAAAATACAGCTCCTAACGTCATTACAACGGCGTCCACCTCGAGAAGCAATAAAGCATGTCAAAACGGAATCTCTAGCCTCCGTGTCGTTTATAGTTGGAATTGAAGTCAAGCTGATATATTTTACTGATGCTAGTGCAATCTAACATCTACGAATATGTTTTCATATAGCATGTCATACATATTAGTTGGTATTCGATACCAAAAGAATGAAAATTTTACAAATTATTGAAGAAATGCAAAAAGTTGCAGATTATTGTTTTATAATCACGGACTGGACGGTTGTACCATAAAAGACAATTTAGAGAAATGTGGACTAATAGCTTAATAAAGTGTGTGTTTTATACTGTGTGTTGGTGATGGACAGATGAATATTTTTTAATAAGTAGTGCTCTACTTAATATACTTGTATGGTCGATTTGTTTGTGAATCACATACGTGGCTTTAAAAACACCATTAAATGTATGATGCTTATGTATACTGGCGTTAAACGCAAGGCTAATATGAGAAAACTGGCCTTGACAATTGTCATCTACCATTGACAATTCGTTGTCATTTGACGGCCATATTTTTAGTGACCAACGCTTTTATATGGGGCCCTACATCACCACGGTGACAAAAAAAATGCCGCCTTACACTGACAATTTACCGTACATCGCTGTATTCATATGACATTTCTTTACAGGAATGTCACCCAGAATTTTACAGGAAATTGTCAGTCTCACGTGTCAATTGTTAAGTTGGTGAAATACCCATCTGAAGTGTATGAAAATTGTCATTGTCAGATGACAAGTTGAAAAAGGCAAGAGACAAGAAATACAGAATAAATGCACAACACGGAAAGGTTAAAAAGAAAGAGTTCTGAATGTGTTGTGGTCTATTCTAATGGTAAAAGACAATTTATTACCATATTATAATTAAAGTTAGTTTCTATTATACGCCATCTCTGTTTAACTTAAATCAAACCTATATTTTTAAATATAGTTGGTTTAATTTTCGTTAATCAGACTATCATCACTGTATTACAGTGCAAGATATTCTCCATACAAAATACCTCAATTCCATACAGTATTTCGAATGAATAGATCTGTCAATAATTGAAAATTATTATTGTATATTGAACTCTGTTAAAATGTGATTATACAAAGATGCTTATAATATTGGAGTAAATCACGTCTGAGGTTGGTATTACACCTGTCCAATATCTTGGTTTAATGTGTATTGCGTCTCACTCTCTCACTAAGCAAAATGTGAGATGCAAATACACATTGGACATAGAAATTGGATTGGAATACCACCCTTAGCTATGGACTTTTTCAGTATGCCCGTTTTGCTCAAAATATTATAAGCGTCTTTTTGAAAACATTCCTATAAATGAATCGAATATAATATCACTTAAATGAATTCATTTTTGTCATAGTACGCAATTATTCGTACACACAAGAGCAATTAAAGCAGGACACATTGCATGGAAATCTACATACATAGTGACCCGTTTTGCTCTTAAACGCAAGTGTATATTTACAATACACTAATGTCGAGTATTTCTTATTTGTTCCATGGAACTAAAGAGTTCATAAACAAACAAAAAATGGAACTAAGAAATGTTGAATAATAAGTAAAAATTTAATAAATCCACGATTAAATGTATGAATCATGAAATTAATGAACCAATGCTTTAGCATTATTTATTGTTTATTTTAATTATTGCGTTTATAATTAGTTATTTATTATAATTATGTATATTTTTACGTCAGCTCTGATTGTAAGAAGGGATGCCAAATTTTACACTTGATGTTTTAAATTTACTCAATAGGGAATATTACGCGAAACTCTGTAGGGGGCGCTACTACCACAATCCATCACAATCTGGGGGTCTACCGCGAAACAATAAAATCGAAATTTCGTTATCTAACCTCTTTTTCTCTCTTGCATATTCGAGCGATAAAGGAGCAGATAACTAAATTTCGATTTTCGCGTTTCCCGGTAGGCCCTTGTTAAGGGGTGCTTGATGCATCAATGTCTTATTTTATTGTCTGTGAAAACTTGTAAAAAAAACAATTTAAGGCACAGTATGTATAAGTTACTCTATGGTTTACTAGCTAGCTTAGTGCTGCACTCTGGCGGCAGAACATTGCAGTAATACCCCCTATTCTCATGCCCAAATTCCATGGATATTTTATAGTCAACTAAAATAAGATACCTATGCGATTCCAATCTCTTTGAGCTTTTCTCAAACAGACAAGATTAAACCTCGTAAGGCCCTCCGTCCTACCCGTAGTACTAATTACTTCAACGTAATTTAAACCATATTCAATTGGAACAGAGTTGTATTTCTTAGTTCTCTTTCAATTTCAAAACAAATGAAACTCAACCATATTTCCTTCACTATTTTTTTGTGGGCCTTAGAAAGATATTGAAATATAAATTATTATTCACTTTAAGTATAAATAATGTCTGACTGTTGAGTAATATTATACTTTTATTTATAAACATTTGTGTTTGTTAGACAGAGAAAACAATTTAACAATCACGGGCATTACGTTTTATAAATAAATATCTGGGAGACCGAGCCTTGCTCGGAAAACATATAAGTTTTCCCAGAGATAAGACCTAGCTAGATCGATTTATCGCCCCTGAAAACCCCCATATAGCAAATTTCATCGAAATCGTTACAGCCGTTTCCGAGATCCCCGAAATATATATATACAACAAGAATTGCACGTTTAAAGGTATTAGCAGTCACAGAATAAATAATAGTACTACCGTACAGAAAGGAGTTTCCTACAAAACCAAAGTTTGACAGCGGTTCAGGG